>NC_054702.1:56818249-56915749 GCF_016097555.1 Gigantopelta aegis
CATAGATTTAACAAAGTGTTGGTATGCCGTTTTTGTAAAACATATAAAAAAGTATGTAATAAATACTGAACTTCACATACGTTGTTTTCGCTTCTTATTCATTAATAAGAAGCGAAAACAACGTATGTGAAGTTCAGTATTTATTACATACTTTTTTATATGTTTTACAAAAACGGCATAACAACACTTTGTTAAATCTATGATCAAAACTCTTTTCATGGATTCATTTAACGTTAAAAATCATACTCTGCGGCAGCCTTGTGTAATGTTTTAAATACGATATGACATCATTTGTAAATCATATATGACGTAAGTAAATAAAAGGCACTAACTGCAGTAAAAAGAAAAAGAGAATTGCCCACTTAAAAGTTCTGGTCCAGACTGCACATATGTGCGATACAGGATAAATTTATTACACGGTTTTAAAAGGCCTTTATCACTATATTAAGATTGAATAGGTATGTAATAAAATATTTTACTGACCAGTGCAAATAATACAATGTTATTCAGATGTCAGAGGCGGATCGGGGGGGGGGGGGGGGGGGGGGGGGGGCACCCACCCTAAATTTTGCGACAGTTATAATTTTATTATATATTAATTTTCATTTTTTCTACGATCCCCTCCAAACCTCCCCCCCCCCCCAAAGTTCCATTAGCATTCTGACTCATGTCATTGGCCCCCCCCCCCACAACCACACCCCCAAAATGGATTTTCTGGATCCGCCACTGGATGTCCGCGCTGATATTTTACTGCATTACTAGTATAAACTATTGTTTCAGATAACGATGCATTGATTATTGGAGTAGTCTTGGGAATTCTTCTACTATTATTTGTAGTACTTCCAGCAATCATTATATCCTACGACAAGAAGTTGTATCAAAAGGTATGTTGAAACTGACTGTGATAATATGTTGCATGGTAGCCTAATTTACGGAAATAAACGGAAACCGTGTTCTGTTTAATTTAAGAGACATTTTTGTCTAGTTGGATTTTACCATATATCACTGTACACACCATTTTCGTATTGCCCCCGGTGATCATCCCGAGTTTAAGTCTAAAATGCGAGTGAAATACGGCCTGTGTGCGTTTTTACTTGCGTTTAGGCCACACAGACCAAAGTTCCAGAATTGATGCGGCGATGCGGCTTTTTTTCTTCTTTTTTCTTCTTCTTCTTTTTTTTCGTACTCCTCACCTGCCTTAGTTCATCCTCAATGGTCATGGTGACCCTTCCTTTGGCTTTAAAACAAAATAAATCTTTTATTTAAGGACGCACTCAACACATTTTATTTACGGCTATTTGGCGTCAGACATATGGATAAGGACCATACTGATATTGAGAGAGGAAACCCGCTGTCGCCACTTTATGGGCTACTCTTTTTCGATTAGCAGCAAGGGATCGTTTACATGCACCATCCCACAGACAGGGTAGTACATACCACGGCCTTTGATATACTAGTCGTCGTGCACTGGCTGGAACGAGAAATAGCGCTGTACCACTGGGCTACGTCTCGTCCCATGGCTTTAAAACAAGCCATGCAACTCATTCTGAACAGCATGACTTGTTTTAGGGAGAAATTAAAGAAAGCTAATGGTCCAAGCCAGCATATATAGACCAATTTTCCTCCAAATGCGGTTTTGTGTCCTAGCAAGAAACGTCCGGAAAAAATCGACATCATAGACGCGGTAAATTAAAAAAAACAAATAATATTAACGAGCGACGGTCAAAATCGACATGTGCGCTGACCAGAGACCAGGAATTTATTTAGTTTTTGGCTTTATTGTACATTATGACATATACAACTACACGGCTGAAGTACGTTACGTGTTCATCGTGGGTGTTGTTTGGTTGTTGTTATTGCAAGGGCGTCGTCGGAGGGGGGGGGGGGGTCAAAGGGAACCCCCACTTTTTTGAGCCAGCATGATTTGTTTGAACTAAGAATGGCAAAAAAAAAAAAAATCCACCTGTATATAAAAAAGAAGGATCAAATAATAGCCAAAAACTTTGGCTTTAAGGTAGTACTAAACCAAATACCTTCCGGCTGGGTCAAAGTTCGAGGTGTACCCAACTTTTGATAGAGAAGTGAACACCACAAGTCCTGTGATTGGTGATAAATATGAGTGTTTTGGTTGTAAAAAACCCAAATAGTTTCATCTGGGTGAAAAAAAAAGTAATTTTATTTCATCTAGTACCACTGAGTCAAGTAGCATTGTACTTGAAACATGTATGGGGTACCTGTAAAAAAAGTACTCGAATTTTGTGCGGAACTAGGGTAGTCATAGACATTACCCGTTATCTCATAAATGAGCAGCTTGATCCCATTTTTTCTTATTCACTTTAAGGGTGAGGGGTGGTAGTATTTATATTCGTGGAGTTTACGTCGATTGATACGCTGCAGGAGTTTTAGCCACATATGTTACTATTGTCGTCTATGGGATTTGATTTGGTAGTATACACCCTGTAATATTTGAACAGGACAGTAATATATTATATATAGTACATAAAGTCAAAATATCATAGTTATTACATACTTGTTTAATATATTATTACTAAACAGACACTATAAACCTTTTATTACCCGAGTACACACGAGGAATATAGATAATTCAGTTATGCAGACTTGTGGATGACCCAAAGATTTAGGGTTGACGCTGATGATTCGTGGTAAGCTTGTTGCCAGGATGCAGCATCGCTTAATGTAAATTGAACTTTAAAGCCGCAGACCCTAGTTTCAGCCCGTGAAAATGGATACTAAGTGTGTTTCATCTATTAACTAGTGAAAAATCTTGATAAAGTTACAACAGAATGAAACAAAAGTCTGTGACATTGAAATGGGGAAATATCCTCTAATAATAGACTCCATAACCGATACTTCTCCGAGGTACGTATAAATAAATATGAAAAATGTATTTTGTGGTATTGCAAACACCAGAATGACCAAAAACACCTGGAATGTATGAAAATTAATAGTATAATATGATAACATGTAAGCAATGTCTAACTTCAATTACCAAAAAATGGCTCTAATAGTGAAAAATAAAAACTAGGCTCTGCGACTTTAATATAAATTGGCTTTGAAAGTGCTGTCTTTAATTCGTTTTCTGTTTGTGTATTTTACTAGTGCAAGCAACATGGGAACAAAGTGGTACCTGCAAACGCTCCAAGCAGCACCGCCATTCCATGACAAGCAGAGTTCTGTCTAGTTGGAGTCAAACTAAAGATGGTGACTAACGTGAAGCTAATCTAAACATAATACTGTTTGAAGCCTTGCTCGTTTCCGGAGAGAGAAAAAAAACATTCGCCCTCTAAGAGAGTTTATATATTAAACGTATAAAATCATTTACGACCTATAACAACTTTACTCAAATATACATGTTCATGTTCAAGTTTGAAATAGCGAATTTTGATGGAAATATCCATTGCAAAACTAACTACTAACATTCCTCATACATATGTTTGTCCTTATATTGTTAGTATTGTGTGACACTTATTATTTTTGACTTTCTGTAAGGCCTAGTTAGTAGTAAGGTAAAATAATTAATGAAATTATAACGTTACGGGAATGATGTCGTGTGACGGAAATGGCATAAATAAAGAGGGGTCTGCTAAGTTTGTTTTCTTTAACACAGAGATTAACTGGAAATTAATTTAATTATAACTGACTCCAGAATTTATGTTGTACAAAAATATATTGACACACGCACGCACACACGCATGCACGCACACACAGTGAATGTGTAAGAATTTTATCATATCGCAATGACTCAAATTTACAGATATTTCTTACGACACATTTAAATGACAACCTTGTTGCATATGCATTACCATATATTCCCTGGTTTGTTGCAACTTTTAAGATGATATCGACTAACAGAGACTTTTTAACGATTGTAATTACATATCAAATATATTTTTCTGCATAAGATATTAGTGGCTGTATATTAAACGTGTTTCTGATCGTTCTAATATTTGTACTAGGTAAAATTTCATTTTATATCCCAAAATGTAAGTTTAATCGTAGAAATATTTCATTAGTCGGTAACATCTTACAATGCAGCAAACTCAGGAATGTCCCTTTAAGGTACATATTTTTACAATTGTTCGTTATTTTCACTTTTGTTTGTGATATTCTAGATAATATATATCTGTCTCGATTATTGTTACATATAAATGATTATGGATGGCTCCTACCGGTCCAGCTGGAGGGGACTATAAAGGTTTCGCCTCCGTTCTTTATTCGTCTGTCTGTCCGTCTGTCCGGACATGTTTCACAATGCCTCAAGATATTCAGCTGACAGAGTTGTGGCCTTTGGACTTAGGAGATACGAAAATTTGTTTTTCGGACTTTTTTTACAATGCCTCAAGATACTAAGTTGAAGTTTTGTGTATAGCTTTATTATGTACTAGTATGTTACAGATTAAGTTTGATTTTTATGGCGATTCGCTCATTTGTGTCAAGATACTGAGCTAGAATGTTGTATATAGCTTTATCATGTATTGGTACATATCAAGTTTGACTTTCATGGCAATTTACCTTTTTTTCACATAGTTATGGCCCTTGAACTTGGTACATGTAGATACGAACATTTGTTTTGCAAACTTTTTCATAATGTGTCAACATACTGAGCTAGAATTTTGTGTATAGCTTTATCATGTACTGCTATATATCATGTTTGACTTTCATGGCAATTTACATTTTTCACAGAGTTATAGCCCTTGTACTTATGAGATACGAAAATGTGTTAGGCACGGTAGGACATGTGTATTTGCTTTGGCAGTATTCTCAGAATGCTTGTTTCCAATCTGATTAAAATTAGCTTTACTGGTCTCACCAGTAGATCTAACAGCATTGCATGGACTCCCATGTCCAGGTGACATTTCATCTATAAATAACAATTTAAATATCGACCAATTACACTTCGCCTTTTATAGCGTTATTCGGGAGCATACAAATTCTAAAAATATCGGCCGAGACTATTTATACAATAGGCGAACTTGTTGATCTACCCCCGCCTGCTACCGACTTGGTCGGGCTGCTGGTGCTCCCCCCCCCCCCCTTTCCTGTCATGTCCATGACAGGCGTGCGCTACAACAGCTTGTTCTGAATGTGCACGTAAAACCCTATGACCTGACCTGACCTGTTGATCTATTTCAACATTGAAAAAACAGGTGGAGGAGTGCAATAATAAACTCTGGATTGTATACTAGTATAAACAGATTTTATGGCTATACCATCACAGTTGGGTTTTTTCGTCTTGACACGAATTTTATATAAAATTTTATGTTGAAATTAGTTTCCGGCATACTTCGTAATTCACCCGAATCATTTCGTATACCCTTGGCATAATCCCGAATGTTTTAAAATTATTTTCAAATCACTAGCATGATTTTGCAAGTAAGATTTTGATTGGTCGAATGAAAGGTCAACTGGACATGAGCTCCAACGGGCTGCTATTAGATCCATATGTAATAGTGGAGATAATTTTAATTAGATTGGCTTGTTTCAGTTTAGTTGTTCATAATGTATCATTTTAATTATGTCAGATCTAATATGTGGCCTTAGTTTTCAATTAAAGTTTGAAGAAGAAATAATACTTTTATCTCGTGTTGTGGAAATAAGACTGGTTTCAGTACAATTGATAAGAGATGTAAATCAACGCAGACCGATAGGCAAAGTTGAACAAATTTCAACTTCAGCTAGGTTTCTGTACAATGTGTAACATATCGGTGACAAAATGTCAACGACACCACTAGAGCACATTGTATTGTTAATTGGATGTCAAACATTTGGTAATTTTGACATATTATTTTAGAGAGGAAACACACTACATTTTTTCCACAAGTAGCAAGGGATATTTTGTATGCACCATCCCACATACATAGTAGCACGTACTTCGACCTTTGATATACCAGTCGTGGTGCAATGGTTGGAACGAGACATAGCCCAATGGGTCCACCGACGGGGATCGATCCTAGACCGACCACGCATCAAGCGAGCGCTTTACCACTGGATTACTTCCCGCCCATGTCGGTAAAAAGTAAATTTATTTAAGGGAACACAGTCACACACGGTCTGTGCCGATCTGTTCAACACAGACTGTGTGCTGCTGAGTTCCCATAAACACATTATTTGGTCTGCATCAATCTGCGTAGGACGTAAATTCCGTGTGTCCGTAATTAATATGTGTATACGCATAAACGTCATCCATAATGCAGAGTACGGAGCCGTATAAATGGAATCTACTCCACCTATTTGTATAGAAAGTGATTCTTACGGATCACGCATTACGGATTTAAGCCCTAGTCATACATAACTAAAGACCATTTTACGACCACTTGCGACCAAAAGCAAAAAACTTGACCGAAAAAAAATGGAAGGAAAATGGTAGGCGACTGATTGCCGATCAGCTGGGGATCAATTGGCGATCGGTCGTACGACCTAGTCGCCGACTTTTGTAAGAGGAAAGATTGGTTGGAGATTGGTTGGCAATTGGTTGGGGACTGGTTGGAGACTAGTTGGAGACTGGTAGGCGAGTAATCGGCGTTCGATTGCAGATCAGTTGCTGATCGATCGCCAACCTTTTTGAGATAAAAACAAAAGGGTATATATATATATGGAGGTTCTCCGGGTTCAGTATTCATATTCATCTAGTCGTTGAAGAGTCAACATCATTATTACCTCATTATTATCACTATTATCATGACTCTGGTTTCTCACAGACAGTTGCAGTTGATGGGACTGATGTTGCAACAAGAAGAAGAAGAAGATGCTGCTCTGGCTCTTCTCGTGTACCAGAGAAGAAGAAGAGGAAGAAGGAGGCGACAGAGACAGTACTGGGTCCGGCCATGGCTCTCCAAAAGGCTCATGTTCGGCGATTATGAAAATCTCATGTCTGAGCTAGAGGGGGCGTCCCATGGAGACTTCATGAGCTACCTAAGAATCGAGCCGGCTATGTTCTACGAGTCGCTGCAGAGGTTGACTCCAAGACTGACCAAGCAAGACACCAAGTGACAAAAATCCTTGAGCTTTGGACTGAAGCTGACCATCAGTCTTGGTTACCTGGCAACGGGTAACAGCTACCATACTCTCCTTTAGAGTCGCGCACAACACCATCTCACTCTTTGTTCGCGAGTGTGAATCCATTATCGAGGAGTATGAAGATCTGGTGTCCCTCCCTACCACAGAAAATGGGGTGATCTTGAAACCAGCCCACCAGGTGCTCCTCCTGTGTGAGAGTTTCTTCACGTCGGTGTTCGTCATCATCATCAGCAGAGGTGGGGGTGGCGGTCTTCTTCTGCCTCTTCTTATTATGAGGAGCACCAGGGATACCAGCAACATCAGCAGCATCAAAGGCTCAGGGTCAGGCTCAGGCTCAGGAGCCTCTGTTGGGTGTGAAACAGGCACATCCTCCCACTCGCTATCACTCTTCTTGGCAGATTTCTTGCCCTTGCCTTTGCTTTGGGTGGCATGGCTGTAGTATTTGTAGTACTCTGCCTGGTTTGTTCTCTTGGTCTTGTCTCATGGTCGGCGATCATTCATTTGCTGATCGCCGACCAGATCCGGTCAGGTCATAGGGCTTTACGTGCACATTCAAAGCAAGCTGTTGTAGTGCACGCCTGTCTTGGGCACAAGAGCCGGCCTCGGAAAGGTGAGGGGGAAGGAGGGACCGGCGGAGGAGGGGGGGGGGGGGGGGGTAATGGTGCTATGGAATTTTGAATGGAGCAAGAATTATGCCAAAAGAGAAAAGGTGCGCAAGTTTGATTGAGGAATTTGGGGGCAATTTTGAATGGTCAGTGAAAAAGAAAGTTCCGGAGCTAATATAGGTTTTGATCTCCCAGCACATGTATTTATAATATGGTGTTATCATGTGGTCTGCGAGTGGTAGCAAGCAGGTCGTCAACCAATCGACGACCTGTAGGCGACTGGTCGCTTAATGGTTGGCGAGCGGTAGGCGATCGGTCGCAGACTGGTTGCTGGTGTTTGACACAATGTGCCACGGTTGCCGACCAGTAGGCGATTAGTCGTCAATCAGTCTTCCATGGTCCTGAGCTGATCGCAGACTGGTCTGCGATCAAAATAACCACCACACAAACACTCCCCCCCCCCCCCCACACACACACCCTTCCCCCCCACCCCCACCCCACCCCACCCCAACCCATGAAAATCACTAATCTGGGACCGGTCTGGGACTGATCGTCTACTGATCGGCAACTAATAACCAACCTTTGAAAAAGCTTTGCGACCTTTTGGCGACCAATTGGGTCGCAAGAAGGTTTTTGGTGTAACACCTGCAATCTTCTTGCGACCAAAATGACGAAAAAGTGATCGGCGATCAGTGAAGATCAATTTAAGACCACTTGCGACCACCAAAAAATCGTGAGACGTCGCAAGCCTAGTATGACTGGGGTTTTACGTTTACGCATGCGGATTACTGACATTCATTTCAACTTATTTTCGTGCTTATATCCAGTTAAGGTTCAAGCACGCTGTCCTGGGAACACACCTCAGCTATCTGGGCTGTCTGTCCAGGGCCCTGTTCCACGAAGCGATCTTAGCGCCAAGATCACCTTAAATACATATTAACTAATGCAATTAAGATGATCTTAGTGCTAAGATCGCTTCGTGGAACGGGACCCAGGACAGTGGATTAGTTGTTAGTTGGTTAGTGAGAGAGAAGAGGGAGTAGTGGCCTTACAACTACCCATTCAGCCCATAAGAACTCGCTCTGGGTTGCAGCCGGTATCGGGATTACCGACAAATGTAATTTGCGCATCAGAGCGACAAGAAACACACTCGAGTGATATACTAAGCAAAATAAAATGTAATTAAAATTAATTTTAATCGTTACAAGAAAATCTCTGTTGGTCGGGAATATGTTATTGTTATAATAGCAGAAAAGTCAGGACAGTTGCAATCCAGGAACCACATAACCCCAAACCGTAATCCCCCGCTATTTGCTATTAATTTCAATAATAAACTGACCTAAACACCTTCAGTCGCATCACCTCCTACAGAATGACAAGGGTATAATTGTAATCAATGTCTATAAAAAGAAAGAAAGAAAGAAATGTTTTATTTAACGACGCACTCAACACATTTTATTTACGTTTATATGGTGTCGGACATATGGTTAAAGACCACACAGATATTAAGAGAGGAAACCCGCTATCGCCACTTCCTGGGCTACTCTTTTCGATTAGCAGCAAGGGATCTTTTATATGCACCATCCCACAGACAGGGTAGTACCAATCTAATTAAAATTAGCTCCACTATTACATGTGGATCTAACACCAGCTAGTTGGAGCTTATGTCCACCAATCAAAACCTTACTTGCAGAATCCTGCCAGTGATTTAAAACTAACAACACTGCGTAGTCCCCAATGTCCGGATAACATTTCGTCTGTAAATAATAATTTAAATATTGACCAATCACACTTCGCCTTTTATAACGTTATTTGGGAGCATACAAATTCTAAAAATATCGGGCAAGTCTATTTTAGTGGCCGCAGTACAGCGAACCATACCAATATGTACAAGGTGGGTTATCAGTCTTCAATTTTACATTAAAAATTATTTATTTATTTATAAAAAAAACTCAACTAAATCAGTCTTCAGTTTTACATTACAAATTATTTATTTTATGAAATAAAACATGCTTTAAGGCATTCGTAATTTACACGAAACATGTCGTATACCCTCAGGATAATTCGGAATGTTTTCAAATTATTTTTAAATCACTAGCAGGATTCTGCAAGTAAGGTTTTGATTGGTGGACATGAGCTCCAACTGGCTGTCTTTACATCCACATGTAATAGTGGAGCTAATTTTAATTAGATTGATAACGACATATCAACCTACACGTGTAATTGTTAAGAGTATCTATGTGTGGTTATTTCGATACTAGGGAGACGGAGAGACACTCAGGAGTCGGAGGTGGATGGCGTGTGTATGGGGATTCTGGTTCTGCACATTCCCAGTCTGGAGCTCCACGCGGTAAGACGTGTTTGTTTCGCTTGTGCACACTGCACGTGCTTTCGTGTGCTCGACTTGGGGGTCCTTCATTTCGTTGTTTTTGTCATCGAAATGAAGTTTTATACTGGGATGTATGCGGCCATTGGAACTGATTGAACGCTGGAACGCTTCTCGTTTCGGCAGTCTGCACCACCAGGTTGGATTCTTTTTCAGCGAGATTCCTCGCCTCCACGTCATTTCTCCGTCTGACTTGTTTTTTCGTGACTCGTATGACGACCATTCTGCAGAACGCCACGGTTGTTCGCGTTTAGTCTCTACATGTCCGAGCCTGTCCTACCAGCACTGGAAGATTGACCGCCCCACTCTAAGAAGAAATAGGAAGCGGGGTCGGCCCCTACTACTCTTTTTCTAGACTTTACATTGCTTTATAATGATACCATCTCGTATCCTTCGGAGTCGGGCCTGTCCGCACCACTATACCAACCCATGACGACTGGACTATACTCTAGTCTGATACTCTACTCGTTCAGACGGATCCGGCTTCTCAAGATTGTATTTCAGCACAGCACTACACCTTCAACGTCTATCGACTGTCAATCTAGGGGTTTTCTTGACGGGATGCAACCCATCTCGTCCCTTTAAGCTGTGCACCCAAACGGCCTTAACGAGGCCACTCGCGTGGACATATCGATCGGACTTTAAACGTTTAGATCTGCGTTCAAAATTTGATGTCGAAATTATTTTTTTTGTAATATTATTAAATAGTCCGATCCTCTCTTCTTTCTCTTATTTAATTTTGGACTGTCCTTCTAAAATGCTCCAAATTATATAAATATTCGGCCGAGCAGTCAATTCTTTTTTATTTTTGGCTTGTAACCTTTTTCTTTTTTTATTTATTCTATTAACGTTTTTACTAATTGCTATTTTCAAAATTCTGCCCATTTTCAACACCCCCCCCCCCCCCCCCCCATCCTGAGTCAGGCCACCGATCTTATCGGAGGTCGGACTCGGGATGGGCGTGTTCGAAACCCTAGTGGTATATGGGCACGTTAAACTAGTTATCATCATCTGCAAGTAAAGTTTTGATTGGTGGACGTGAGCTCCAACTGGCTGGTGTTAGATCCACATGTAATAGTGGAGCCAATTATCATTAGATTGGGGTAGTACATACCACGGCCTTTCGGTTTTCGCATATATGTGGCCTATTGAGATGTTTCTGATAATCAATAGCGGCCAAGTAACTTCGGGCTTGAAATGAAGGATAACTGAATAAGAAAGGTTGTGAGCAAATAATTATTGCAATATGTTTCATAATATATGCACCAAATCCTTCTGTTTCTTTGATTTAACATTCTAATTGAAACTGGTTCGAAATAATATAAATTTCAAAATAACAGTTTACTATTGTAATCTACATATTTCTCCAGAGTTTTTACTACCTGTAGCATTTCTGTTTGTTCCAAACTTACAATATGGTTTTGGCTTATACTTTGCCTACATTCTGAATGTGTATCACTATTTTAGACAGTTGTACAACCCTAAAACTCTAGTTACCCATGACCACTAATGTTATCATATCTGGATTTTGTTCATAACTCACATTCATTCATCTCTGATTGTGTTTTGTTTACATACCTGTAACCAAATCGTTTTGCATTTTGCAACATACACGAGAATGTGATTGTTCGGTGTTTCCAGGTCTGAATCACTCAACGTTTGTTTTATTTAACGACGCCACTAGAGCACATTTATTTTTTTATCTTATCATCGGCTATCTGCAGAAAGACAGGAAACAGTATACTAACTGAACATGACACCGGTGCTTCCTCAGTTTATAATGCAATAGAAAAAGAAATAGCCAAGTTTTTCTCCAGCAGGTTTGTATCTTGTAAATTAAAATTACCCTCCTGTAACAATGTTTAGTACATTTATTTCTATAGTATTTAGAACAATAGTTTAAAACAAGCTGACACCAAGTTGGTCTATTAATTTTGACGTTTTGTTTTATTATTTAGTATTATACTCTGTACCAGTTCTTGCACTAAATAAATTACATTTACAAATATTGGGTCAAATCAATTATTCTTGAATGAACAATAAATATCGGTATGCATAGTAGGGAAATGTCCTAAGCAAGTGTGGATTATAAACAATCTCTCTATATAACTGTATCCGAGGTGATACCATGATTAATAACATGCCTCTAGTGAAATTCAAACACACAGCCTTTTGCTCAGTGACATAATATTATTAACTGCACAACCACGGTTTCTGTCAGAGGTCATGAATGGTAAATTGCATACCCTTAAATCTTGGAAATTAATGAATACATTTTCATAATTATAGATAACTTATAGTAAGAGAACTTCTGCTTAAAATTTGTACATAAAATGCTGTGTCCAATTTCAAACCCATAACCACCTACAGTCCTTCCCAGCAGTGAGCATCATTCGCAGACTATAGTAATACCACCACCACCACCACCAACACCACCATCACCATCCGAATGCACTACAATATTTTCTTTTCATTGCAACTAAAAATATTGTTTGGTGGTGGGTTTTTTTTTTTTAAACAATTCTACTTTTCTATTTTTGTCAAATGACACTGAAATTATCTTTAAAAAAAAACTAAAATTAAATTAATAGACCTACTTGGTGTTGACTTGTGTTCATGGAGGCTGGGAGTGACTAGTAGACCTACTTGGTGTTGACTTGTGTTCATGGAGGCTGGGAGTGACTAGTAGACCTACTTGGTGTTGACTTGTGTTCATGGAGGCTGGGAGTGACTAGTAGACCTACTTGGTGTTGACTTGTGTTCATGGAGGCTGGGAGTGACTAGTAGACCTACTTGGTGTTGACTTGTGTTCATGGAGGCTGGGAGTGACTAGTAGACCTACTTGGTGTTGACTTGTGTTCATGGAGGCTGGGAGTGACTAGTAGACCTACTTGGTGTTGACTTGTGTTCATGGAGGCTGGGAGTGACTAGTAGACCTACTTGGTGTTGACTTGTATTCATGGAGGCTGGGAGTGACTAGTAGACCTACTTGGTGTTGACTTGTATTCATGGAGGCTGGGAGTGACTAGTAGACCTACTTGGTGTTGACTTGTATTCATGGAGGCTGGGAGTGACTAGTAGACCTACTTGGTGTTGACTTGTGTTCATGGAGGCTGGGAGTGACTAGTAGACCTACTTGGTGTTGACTTGTGTTCATGGAGGCTGGGAGTGACTAGTAGACCTACTTGGTGTTGACTTGTATTCATGGAGGCTGGGAGTGACTAGTAGACCTACTTGGTGTTGACTTGTGTTCATGGAGGCTGGGAGTGACTAGTAGACCTACTTGGTGTTGACTTGTGTTCATGGAGGCTGGGAGTGACTAGTAGACCTACTTGGTGTTGACTTGTGTTCATGGAGGCTGGGAGTGACTAGTAGGTACACATTAAGTCTTATGATCTTTTTTTTTTTAATTACGTACCCTCAAATTGTCTTCTGACAGAAAGCCTGATCACCAAGGCCAATTAAATGCATAAGTTTATCAATTTAATTTATATAAACAGTGTAAACTAATTTCAAATATGTAGGCAAACTATTAAACATATAGTATTATGTGCAATTGAAACAAATAACTATTACAAAACGCAACTAAAAAAGAAAGAAAAAAATGCATTGTTAGGAGAATTGAAAACTCTAAACAATATTGCAATATTAATGAAGAAATACTTTCAATCATTGATAATCAGAAAAAAACATTTGTATATTTTACCAGTAAGCATGTTGTTAAAAAATGTTTGTTATAGTCTGTTTCAATAAAGTGCACAAATCAGCTGTTTTCTGACATCTTTCTTTTAATTTCAAGAGTAAGCACCACCTTGTATATCAATGAGAGCCCAAACAAGTGCATGCTAAATTAGGTAGAGTATCATTAAACATATATTTACAAAATATTTACTTGTCAGTTTAATATGAAAGAAATAATCGACGAAAATCAGTTTTATTCTATTTCCGACACTACTTTAGTAACACGTATGTCTCCCATTTGAAGTAATACATAATGTACAGCGTCTCCTCGTTGAGTTAACAAGTCTCTGGGAAACCACTTGTGACATGCATCAAGGCTGCTTCCAATTGTTGAAGAGTGTGTGGCTGTATTTCACGTCCTATCTCATCCCAGGCGTGCTCAATAGGTCAATAGGTTGGGAAAAAAGAGATGGACATGGCAGTACTTGAACGCTGTGTATGCTAAGAAAGCAGTTGTGACCCCAGCTGTGTGGGGACGTGCATTGTCATGTTGTGAAAAAAAATTGCTCAGTACACTACGACATGTCGACCCCAATCTGTTGGCCACAGACCACAATTAATTTCGCTGTATGTTTCTATATAGCCTTAGTAGTTATAACATGTTTATTAATATCAGCAGGTCCGTGGATTTTTATATTGTAAATTTTCAACAAAAGTTCAACCGGAAGACATTAACAAAAGCAAAAAGCGAAAGATATTGTCAAAAACTAGGAAAGATGTACATAATAAATAGACCATTTCATGATGTTTTTTCAAATATAATTTTTATGTCAACTAGTGATGTATGAAAACCTATGAATTATGGACATTCAAGTAATGGCATAAGATGCAGCGAGGTTTGCTAGTGACCAAAAAATAAATTAAGTTTGTTTTATTTAACGACGCCACTAGAGCACATTGATTTTTTTTATCTTATCATCGGCTATTGGACGTCAAACATAATATGGTCATTCTGACACTCTTCTTTTTTTTTGGAGGAAACCCGCTGTCGTTTACGACAGGCAGCAAGGGATCTTTTATTTGCGCTTCCCACAGACAGGATAGCACAAACCATGGCCTTCGTTGAACCAGTTATGGATCACTGGTCGGTGCAAGTGGTTTTACACCTACCCACTGAGCCTTGCGGAGCACTCACTCAGGGTTTGGAGTTGGTATCTGAATTAAAAATCCCATGCCTCGACTGGGATCCGAACCCAGTACCTACCAGCCTGTAGACCGATGGCCTAACCACGACGCCACCGAGGCCGGTGCTAGTGACCGCACCTTGCATATACTGGGACCCACAATATGACCTCTAAAATGAGTCAAACTTAAACAATCAAACCCAATTCAAAATATTGCATGTACATATTACAAACCTGATCATGGGCTCTTGTGTACAAGACATGTTAGGGTGCCCATGGACCCATACGCCGAAACTGTGCCACCAAATTGGGTGATACTTAAACGTAGGACGTATTAGATAAAACCAGCTTTCTTCGAAAAATTAAATAACACAGTCAGGGCTGTGACAATTTGCTCTCTATTTTGGTCCTGCCTGACACCCCCAAAGTGCAATTTGATTATACTAAAAATACGATGATGATGATGATGATAACTAGTTTAACTTGCCTATATACCACTAGGGCTTTGAACACGCCCATTCCGAGTCCGACCTCCGATAAGATCGGTAGCCTGACTCGGGATGGAGGGGGGGGGGAGTGGAAAATTGGCAGAATTTTGAAAATAGCAATTAGTAAAAAAGTTAATAGAATAAATACAAAATATAAAAAGGTTACAAGCCAAAAATAAAAAGAATTGACTGCTTGGCCGAATATTTATATAATTTGGAGCATTTTAGAAGGACAGTCCAAAATTAAATAAGAGAAAGAAGAGAGGATCGGACTATTTAATAATATTTTTTAAAAAAGAAGTAATTTCGACATAACATTTTGAACGCAGATCTAAACGTTTAAAGTCCGATCGATATGTCCACGCGAGTGGCCTCGTTACGGCCGTTTGGGTGCACAGCTTAAAGGGACGAGATGGGTTGCATCCCGTCAAGAAAACCTCTAGATTGACAGTCGATAGACGTTGAAGGTGTAGTGCTGTGCTGAAATACAGATCTCGAGAAGCCGGATCCGTCTGAACGAGAGAGAGTATCAGACTAGGGTATAGTCCAGTCGTCATGGGTTGGTATAGTGGTGCGGACGGGCCCGACTCCGGAGGATACGAGATGGTATCACTATAAAGCAAGGTAAAGTCTAGAAAAAGAGTAGTAGGGGCCGACCCCGCTTCCTATTTCTTCTTAGAGTGGGGCGGTCAATCTTCCAGTGCTGCTAGGACAGGCTCGGACATGTAGAGACTAAACGCGAACAACCTTGACATTCTGCAGAATGGCCGTCATACGAGTCACGAAAAAAAACTAGTCGACAGTCAGACGGAGAAATGACGTGGATGCAAGGAATCTCGCTAAAAAAGAATCCAACCTGGTGGTGCAGGCTGTCGAAACGAGAAGCGTTCCAGCGTTCAATCAGTTCCAATGGCCGCATACATCCCAGTAGAAAACTTCATTTCGCTGACAAAAACAACGAAATGAAGGACCCCCAAGTCGAGCACACGAAAGCACGTGCAGTGTGCACAAGCGAAACAAACACGTCTTACCGCGTGGAGCTCCAAACTGGGAATGTGATAGGACTAAAATTAATGGTACTAGATAAAACTAACTTAAAATAAACATGTATATCACAAGAATCTGAAATGACGCATGACAGGCAATTTGGACCATGCGTTGACACCCTCGCCAGAATATATAACCTCTGGGTCCCAAGTGCAAACTGGTTATGCTCAAACATAGGGGTGCCAGATAAAAACAATTTAAAGGAATAAGTACATCACACAGAGTCCGAACTCCTGTGTTGGCGCTGCCAGACACCCCCAATGTGAATAGCAAAAGGGACAACTTCGGTTTTTCAATAGTTGGTTTTCCCTTTGAGGTAACACACTACATTTGTCGTGTCGTTACTTGCCATAGCAGCTTAATATAGTCCGGTTTAGGAAATAGTTCCTCATAAAAAAAACAAAAATACTGCAAAATTGTGATATGCTTTTTTTGACATTTTTCTTTGATGATTACACGTAGGCTGACCTTCAGTAGTATTCAAATAACCCATTGGTTTGAAGTAACTTGTTATATATAGTACTAACTGATAACAACTGTGCAAGTGGTATGGTGTATAACATCAACACATGGCGGTGGTCGGGCATAGGGGCCATTAATTGAAAACTTCCGTGGTCGACCTATGTTGATTTTTACATGGTACATGTCGGTTGAGAGCACTCCTTAAAATTATTTTGTCACATGACCCTCTCGACAGTGTTGTGTTTTTCACAGAATATATTCTGACAGAAATTGTATTGAACTGCATGGAGTAATTAATGGTGATGTGTAATCTTAAGTTGTGCAACAGCTTATACTAAATGTGTACGTAAAACCCTATGCACTGACTTTGTGATCCAGCTTTTGTCATCTACATATCACATCTTCTGCGATACCTTTGGGCATGGTCATTATGATTTTGAAATAACTTCATATAATTCTAGCACAGAATTTGTTTCATCATGCTTATGACAATAAAGGATTCGTGGGATTTCAAAAAGTTTCAGGATGGACATTTTGAGGCTATTTTTCATTATGACGCATGACTGACAAAAGTTTATGTCTGGTGCTATACTTTATTTCGGCCTTATTTCTTTTGAACTTGTAGCGTAACGATCGCTGAAGTGAGTACGCTTCTTCCGAAGCGTCCGACGCCATATAACCGTAAATACAATGTGTTGAGTGCGTCGTTAAATAAAACATTACCTTCTTCTGAAGCGAGCCACTGCTTGTTATGGTGTAGGCTAATGTTATCTTTACCTTCCTTTTTCACAATATGATACAGTTTATTTATTCCCAAAAAGGATGCTGGATGTTTTGGATTAAAATAAATATCCGACAAAATTAATTAATACTTCTACTACCTTTCAGTAGCCATGGTTTCAAATCAAATGAAATAATAGTATTTTTATGTACTCAGTCGCTTTTACAATGTATTGTTTTTTGTTTTGTTTACATAACCACAAGTGAACCTTCAAGCAGTTTATAATACGGAAATACTTCTCATATGTAGACCTTTTATTTGTTAAGCCCCAGTCTCACATACACGAATTATACCCCGAATATCCAAGAATATACAACGATCCTATGCAGCCCCGATTGCTCCCGATTTTCCGGCAAAATTTGCATGATTCGGCTTCTTTCCCGAATTGCGTACGAATGCTCACGACTGCTGAAAGAACTAACACAATACCACTACGATCTTGAACCCTATTCATTACGAATCGGGACGACCTACTACGTGTTCCCTAAGATGCCTTCCCGAATACGCTACGAATCATGACGAATTAATGCGGAACGCGTCGAGAATTACTACGACACGCCTACGAATCCGCACGACTGCTGGCCTCAGACCACAATTAATTTCGCTATATGTTTCTATATAGCCTTAGTGGCTATAACATTTTTATTAATATCAGCAGGCCCGTGGATTTTTGTATGTACCTTTGCCTGCCTGAGGGACACATACCCTGAAAAGGACAACCCCTGTTGTCCAGCTCTTTCTCCCAGCATATTGGTTTAAACAAACACACCCTCTAAACCAGGCCGGAGTACACCCCTTAAACACAAAAAGCACTACTTTTGCATGGGCCGGAATTACCACAAACAAGTCTTCGATGTCAACAAGTTACACGTATTTACAAACTACATGCTCTCCCCTGTCAACCGGCCTCGGGTGGCGTCGTGGCAGGCCATCGGTCTACAGGCTGGTAGGTACTGGGTTCGGATCCCAGTCGAGGCATGGGATTTTTAATCCAGATACCGACTCCAAACCATGAGTGAGTGCTCCGCAAGGCTCAATGGGTAGGTGTAAACCACTTGCACCGACCAGTGATCCATAACTGGTTCAACAAAGGCCATGGTTTGTGCTATCCTGCCTGTGGGAAGCGCAAATAAAAGATCCCTTGCTGCCAATCGGAAGAGTAGCCCATGTAATGGCGACAGCGGGTTTCCTCTCAAAATCTGTGTGGTCCTTGACCATATGTCTGACGCCATATATCCGTCAATAAAATGTGTTGAATGCGTCGTTAAATAAAACATTTCTTTCTTTTCTCCCCTGTCACTTCAGTCAAATAGTTGGCATTTCGTAGCTGTCTGCCATGAAATAATCACAGCCAAACAGCAGACTACTTGCGCGGACAAATTTGCGAACAACCAAATGGAAAGATAACTGTAATCTGAGGCCTGCTACACGAATCAGTACAACTGCCTCAAGAACCAGTACGACTGCCGCAAGACGCCATATATGAAGGCTGCCGAACAAGCCAGATCTCTTTCGACGTTCTGCCTACATGCAGGGAACATCACCATGCCGCTCTTTAGGACGTCGGCAACCGGCCGCAAGGGACGAGGGAAGAGCCAGCGTACCCGTGGAGAACCAGAGGCAGAGAAAGAGTCAGAGGTAGAGAAAGACCCTTCAATAGTCGTATGAATACCCCACGTTTAACCACGAATATCCCGAATGCTTCTACGAACATACTACGGTTACGCACGATGCCCTCAAGAATTCGTAAGATTGAGTCACGATTTCAACTTTATTCACGATTAATCCCGACAGTTTTGAACATGTTCAAAAAATTCGGGAGTCGATCCAGAACATTCAAGAATACTGACGAAAGGCCAGTAACACCATACGGTCTCAGTACGTATATCCAAGAATCACCAAGGATTCTTAAATCGGGCCCATTCGGGATGTGAGACTGGGGTTTTACCCGTATAAAAGGATGTATAGATAAACACGTCTGAGTGTGCCCTTGTTATCTGCGAAGTTACTGTCAATGTCAATACAACCTAACTACCTAACTACATGAACTTGCCTACACATATACATACATACATTATACATTCATGCATGCACGCACGCACACACGCACACACACATGTACATACAAAGTATCTAATATTTACATAGCGTAGTTCATACTATTTCCATATATATGCCATTTATGAAGCACTGGTTGGAATGGGAAAACTTAACAGCTCCACCGAGAGGATTGATCCTAAGACACATCGCATTTCAAACCAACGGACTACGACCGAGCGGAAATCTCACTCGTTTGAACACGGACATGCAGTTTAAAAATGTCTACATGCCTTTAAATGGTTCAACCAGAATCTCACGACTGGTATATCAAAGGCCGTTGTATGTGCTGTCCTGTAGGTTGGAAAATGCATATAAAAGACCCTTCCCTGCTAATGGAAAAATGTAACAGGTTTCCTCTCAAGACTACGTACGTGTCAGAATGACCAAATGTTTGAAATCCAACAGCCGATGATTTATTAATTAATGTCCCCCTGTAGGGGTGTCGTTAAATAACAACAAATATAACAAAAGTAGCGTTTAATATCTTTACTTTATATGGCAGTAAAAACTGTCATGTTATATGGCATCTCCTGGCACGTATGGCATCTCCTGGCATCTGTTGGACAGCTGGGACATGCTGAGTTTTTACAGTGATGTCAATCAGTGCATTCTACGCTACGATGGCTTTCATTTCGAATGTGATACTTGCAGTATTCACCAGCTTCCTCCCAATTGCACTTATGGTAACAGCACTCGTCCACGATGCTTCGTCTAATAATCGAATGAGCCTGACGTTTCAGTTTGTAGCTCTTCAGAAACGAGGCTGACGTGTCTCTGGCAAGAAACAGAAATGGGTTTCTTGCCGGAGCTGAAATAATAATACAAAAATCGACTTTAATAATTATGTCATTGAACATTCTCTGAAATGGTCAGACTAAGCTCACAGTTAAATGGCAGGTTTTTGGCATCAAAAGACAAGCATCTGTCGTGATTGGAGAGACAAAACACTGGGATGTGGAGATGGACATCGAAAGACGTTGAGATTGGGAAGAAATAAGACAGAGTTCAAGGCACGGGCGGACATAAGAGATAAGCAGTCGTCGCGTTTAGAGAGACAAGGATTAGGATGTGCAGGTGGTCAGAAAAAGAAGTTAAAATATAGGAGGAGCTGCCAAATCGGCAAGAAATAACAAAATTCAAAGAAGAGAAAATAGAGGGGAAGTGGGATAAGTGGGATAAAATAAATAAATTAATTTAAAAAAAAAAAAAAACTCAAAAACCCCACACAAAAAAGCCACCCCTCCCCTAAAAAAGAAAAGAAAGAAAGAAAGAAAGAAAGAAAGAAAGAAAGAGAGAACTCAAAATGAAACTTAGCATAATAATAATAATAATAAATAATAATAATTAACAAAAATAAATGATCAAAAACAAATTAAAGGGACATTCCTGAGTTTACCGCACTTTTTAAGATGTTATCGACTAACAAAGACTTTTTAACGATTGTACTTACATATGAAATATATTTTTATGCATAAAATATTAGTGGCTGTATATTAAATGTGTTTCTGATCGTTCTAATATTTGTACTAGGTTAAATTTAATTTTTTTTTTTTAAATAATTTGTTCGTATGTATGGAATTATTTAAAGCAAAATCCAGTTTGGGCTTCTTACAAATATTAAGACGACCAGAAACACATTGAATATAAAGACACTGATATTGTAAACCAGAAAATATATTTAATATGTAAATTTTATCGTAGAACTATTTTATTAGTCGAAAAACTCTTACATTGCAACAAACTCAGGAATGTCCCTTTAATAAGAACAACAGCATTACTAATAATATAATAATAAAAAGTTAACGTTTGTTTTGTCAACAACACCATTTAGTGACTGGAGCACATTGATTAATCAATCATCAGCTATTGGATGTCAAACATGTGGTAACTGTCACAGTCTTAGAGAGGAAACCCGCTACATTTTTCCATTAGTAGTAAGGGATTTTTTATATGCACTTTCCCACAAACAATAAAGCACATATAGCGGCCTTTTGACCAGTTGTGGTGCACTGGTTGGAATAAGAAAAAAAATCAGTTGAATGGATCCACCAAGGTGGTTCTGATCCTTAGACACAAGCATCTCAGGCGAACACTCAACCGACTGGGCTAAATCCCGCCCCTAATATAATAATAATAATAATAATAATAATAATAACAATAATAAAAATAATAATTAGATAATAATAATTAACTAATAATAATAATAACAATAATAATAATAATAATAATAAATAAAACAATAAATAAATAAACCACAAGACCACAGTTATTTGTGAATCTTCAGCTAAGATTTATGCATCCTGAGCCGGCCTCGGTGGTGTAGTGGTTGCCACATACACCGAGTTTCACCCACATCACGGGTGCGATTATGGGTGTGTCTCCCGAGTGTATGACCCCACATGGGGGATGATTACCCGGCATGCACTGCAGGTTCCATGTATCCTGGGCTCGGGTGATACCGAGATAGCTCAACTGACAGCAAGCGAGGAGTACGGACCTGTCAAGAAGTCCTATACCGAAATGGAAATACTGCGGCTTCACCATTCATCTCATCATCATCCATGTTTGTAAAATCCAAAAATCCAAAATGAAATTACAAAAAGGGTAATAATTATAAAGAGAACTTATTTTAAATATTTTTGTTAAATGTTTATGTAATTTTTATCATAATGTGTCCAGACTAAATGATTTTGGGAGCATTTTTGACAATGTTCACACCCATACAAACCACTCCCAAGCGAGAGATGGCGGATGTCACACATATATTTATGGATACTTCGCTAATCAAATCTTACAACAACCCTCATTTGAATAAAGGTTTAGCTATTACATTTTTCACCAAATCAGCTTGTTTGAAAATTACCCAAAATGATCGCCCCCCCCCCCCCCCCCCCCACACTTTTATCTAACTCCTTGAAAATTACCCCAAATGGTCGCCCCCACCCACACACTTTTGTTTAACTCCTTGAAAATTACCCCAAATGATCGCCCCCACACTCACACTTTTGTCTAACTCCTTGAAAATTACCCAAAATGATCGCCCCCACCCCCACATTTTTGTCTAACTCCTTGAAAATTACCCAAAATGATCGCCCCCACCCCCACACTTTTGTCTAACTCCTTGGCTATCACTAAGCTTAAAAATTTACTTCTTAATGCCTAACTTCAAATGAAGATTACCAACAGAACAGGTTCTCGTTGGCACTAACAACATACACCATTTGGAACATACATTATATAAGCATTTATTTCACTCTAAAATTGAGAACACTTCGGTCTCAGTTTTTTGCTATATGACCGCATCTGGCTATAGTACCCGTCCGAACAGCTGGTTCCTTAACCGATTCACTCGGGCTGTCTCTTGCGATATACACCCATGTCTCAAAACGTCAATGCACAATATTACAAAATAACATGGGCAAAATACAGCCAGAAGGTTTACCATTAAACATACAAATTGTTTTAATTCTTCCCCAATCCCTAGAAGTGAATATGGGAACCACAACATATGTCACAATTAGAAACTTTAGTGGACCGTGATGAAGGAACTCTCACCCGGAAGTGAACTGTGTAGTGAGACCTAAGCTATGCTACATGTACTTACATCGCTTTACGATATTCGGGGAATTTGTTGTAAGGGTCCGCTGCACATGCCGAATTCACTCTATAATTCATCTGAGTGACGCCACATGTGGTACCACACTGTGTGTGCCATGTCTCCATAAACGACTCAGTAGTCCTGTCACAGAAAACCAAACATTGTTTACGATTCCAGGCCTTGACCTTAAGTTTTTTCAGTGGTAGCCCACCGGGCTACCAGGTTATAAAATCTAGTAGCCCTTAGTAAAAATTGGTAGCCCCACAAAGTTCTTTAAAAGAAAAGAGAAAAAAGAAAAATAATTTATTTTTATTTAAACATTTTAGGGTGGGTTTTTGTAAATCATGAGCAAATGGACAAAACAAAACAACCGACTTGTTTGCTACGATTCCAGAAATACACAATAGTATTTATTATTATTATTATTATTATTATTATTATTATTACTATTATTATTTATTGTTTTAGGCCTAATCTCGTAATGAAGGCTTACAAAATATTATTGAAACACTTCATACTGTTTTCACGAGTAGAACTCAGCTGTCTACTAATTGTACGATCTTCAGATCGATATTTCATATTTTAATACTTAAAATGGCTGCAACTACGTTCAATAGGTGTAATTTTGAAGAATCTTAACAAAACTTGCCTTTATTCCAAAACAATAGCGGTTTTTATTGATGACAATAAACTTGTAAATGCCGAAAGCCAATTTTTCTTACACACCCGTTGGTGAGAACACCATGCATTATTTTTGATAACACATGGGTTGTTAACACACGAATGTGTATTAACAATTTCATGGCATACGACTGGCTGCTCCTAGGTGATGACCAGGTCACCAGTGCCAAGCAGCCAGTGAAAAGCAACACGGTTGAAATAGATTACATTGTGACGTATAGTTAACCTGACAATCATGTGTCTGTGACGTGTAAGTTCGCTACAAATGCAACGGCTGTAAACAACTTTGTCCAAAAAGATGTTAAAACCTGGTATTTGCGGATATGTAAGAAACAGAATAATACATTCGTGTCCGTTAGATACCATTTATCTCACAACTCGTTGTTTAAAAACGTATCAAACTCGCTTTCGCTCGTTAGATACATTTTAAAACAACTCGTTGTGAGATAAATGGTATCTAACGGTCACTCATGTATTAATCTCTATATCCCAGATAGAGGATCATGCGTGTTTGTGATATCACGTGACAAGGTCAGATGTCATTTTCAGCGAGATTATCACGCAAAGCGATAGCAAGCGATAAGAGAGATTTCATTAAAATTAATTTGTAAGAAAGATTAATATTTTTAACATTGAAAATATTCGTCAATTTATACATTTATTTAACATAGTGATAGATATTAATTTTGTAAACAATAATTTGACAATTTTCATAGGTAGCCTAGAACGAAATAAACCGTGATTGAATTATCTTTTAGTTTAGACTTCAGCTGCAGCAAAGTCTTGATCATACAAAGCGTTTCTTATAAGTAGGCGTAAAAACAACGGGCCGTGTTGTTGATTGTCATAAATGACTACTAATAGTTAACTCGAATCATTCGAGAGGAACGGAATGTCAGTAGGGCATGTGCGGGTGGGGTGGTGGGACCAGGTAACGACCCCTTCCCCCGAAGAAATTTTTTTATCTTCATTTTTTTTTTCAATATATTTTTCGAGGGAGCATAACTCGATCCTCCCCCACCCATATACTTCGATCGCTACAGTCCGGACCCCCCACCCCACCCCCCGCACCCTCCGTTAAAATCCATACAAAAACGCCTCATCAAGATTAACCTCGAATGCATGTGCATGCACAAGCCAAGTTTATCAGCATCACTGGCGTTAATCACCTAGTTGGGGTGGGGTTTTTCCACCATCATCTTTTATATTTCTCTGTCACTCCAAAACGTGGGACCGGCCTCGGTGGCGTCGTGGCAGGCTGGTAGGTACTGGGTTTGGATCCCAGTCGAGGCATGGGATTTTTAATCCAGATACCGACTCCAAACCCTGAGTGAGTGCTCCGCAAGGCTCAATGGGTAGGTGTAAACCACTTGCACCGACCAGTGATCCATAACTGGTTCAACAAAGGCCATGGTTTGTGCTATCCTGCCTGTGGGAAGCGCAAATAAAATATCCCTTGCTGCCAATTGGAAGAGTAGTCCATGTAGTGGCGACAGCGGGTTTCCTCTCAAAATCTGTGTGGTCCTTAACCATATGTCTGACGCCATATAACCGTAAATAAAATGTGTTGAGTGCGTCGTTAAATAAAACACTTCTTTCTTTCCATAACGCGATACTTAGACATGTGAGGCCCCTCACCCCCAAAATGTGGGTGCCCCACCCACCCCCATATAAAATCCTGGCTACGCCAATAGTCAACTAACCAACAAGCCAACTCAGCACAGTCTTCACTTCATGGCTGTTTGGTGTGCGAGTGTAAATGAACAAATAGTACCATGGTGGAATCTAGCCTAAAACTAATGTACAGTAACAAAAGAAAAGAAAAGAAAAGAAAAACAAAGACACTGTATACAGTAGCACTATACCAATTGGGATTCGACTGGATCAAAGTTCGAAGTACACTTAATACTTTTAATAGAGAAGTTATTAAGTATTAATATTAAAGGCATACTGTCACAGATTTAAGGACCTTATTTCTCTAAAAATGGATAATAAATAAAAGTTGCATTAATTGTTGGAAACCAAATCTAGCTATCGCATAACCTTAACTAAACCATGATGGAGTGAAATCCATGTCATCCCTCTCGGCAATTTAAGTTCTTGAATTATGGAACATTGCCATAATTCAATTATTTTTACAAAATGTCATTAATAAATGGAGTATGGTGGTTATGAAGATGGTTGAATAAAGTACAGGTAATACATTGTTAGACCATTAAATAGGTCAGCCGTCTGTAACAATATGCCTTTAACTATTAACTAGTCATGCCACTGGTAAAAAATGTGTCAGTGTTTTTTGTTCGAAAAAAAAGGACTGAAAGAAAGAATGTGAAGTATTATCTGGGTAATAAATGTATGCAATTTTATGTCATCCAGTACCACTGTGTAAAGTACCCTTGTTGTTGAAATAAGTAGGCCAATGGGGTACCTGTAAAAAGAGTTCTACAAGTTTTGTGCAAAACTAGGGCTGTTCTGTCAAAAATGAGCCTTGATAGATTCCACTTCCAGTTAGCTGGTTAGGAGTTATATTATTAATATTTATTTCCCATAATGTGGTTGGTATGTTACATATGGCTGAGAGAGAGAGAGAGAGAGAGAGAGAGAGAGAGAGAGAGAGAGAGAGAGAGAGAGAGAGAGAGAGAGAGAGAGAGAGAGAGAGAGCCCAAAAATCCCATTCACAAAATGCCCCCCTCCCCCCATCCCCCCCAAAAAATAAAAATATATATATGTATATATATAGAGAGAGAGAGGATACTCCCCTCGTGTCTTGTGATATCATAATTTATCAGCACGAGTCGATAAAAGAATGAAATCCGAGGCTTGCCGAGTGACGTAACAGTGACGTAACAAAACATTGTCTTGTGATTAAAATTTGACAAATCAAGATTATAAGAAGCGAGATCTCCTGCGGAGATATCGCAAATTATAGTGCCAGCCAATCAAATTAAAATTAGCTCCATTGGTTATTTACTATTACATGTGGATTTAACAGCAGCCCGTTGGAGCTCATGTCCAGTTGACCTTTCATTCGACCAATCAAAACCTTACTTACAAAATCATGCCAGTGATTTGAGTGCGAGTGCGAATAATGTTTACATGCTCATATACCACTAGAGTTTAAAGCATGTCCGTCCCGGGGCCTGTCTCTCGATAGCCAGGGATTTGTCCTGTGACAGAAAAAAAATTAAGCGGACAATTTTGAAATTTACATCCAAAAATTAAATAGTGAGCCTTTAAAATTTTGATGCGCATCTCTAATTAATATAATTAATAAAGAAAATTCTACTCATTACATTTGGTCGCTAGATTAGATCGGGTGGTCAAAAAAAAATTAGATAAGATCGGTGGCCTGATTCGGGATGGGGGGTTTAGAGTTGAAAATGGGCAGAATTTTGAAAATAGCAATTAGTAAAAAATTTAATCGAATTTTTTAAAAAAAGAAGAAAAAAAAGTTAAAAAGAATTGACTTCTCGGTCGAATATTTATATAATTCGGAGCATTTTAGAAGGACAGTCCAAAAATAAATAAGAGAAAGAAGAGAGGATCGGACTATTTAATAATATTTAAAAAAAGAAAAAAGAAGTAATTTCGACATAAACTTTTGAACGAAGGTCTAAAAGTTTAAAGTCCGATCTATATGTCCACGTGAGTGGCCTCGTTCAGGCCGTTAGGGTGCACAGCTTGTAGGGACGAGATGGGTTGCATCGCGTCAAGAAAACCCCCAGATTGACAGTCAATAGACGTTGAAGGTGTAGTGCTGTGCTGAAATACAGATCTTGAGAAGCCGGATCCGTCTGAACGAGAGAGAGAATCAGACTAGGGTATAGTCCAGTCGTCATGGGTTGGTATAGTGGTGCGGACGGGCCCGACTCCGGAGGATACAAGATGGTATCACAATAAAACAAGGTAAAATCTAGAAAAGAGTAGTAGGGGCCGACACCGCTTCCTATTTCTTCTTAGAGTGGGGCGGTCAATCTTCCAGTGCTGCTAGGACAGGCTAGGACATGTAGAGACTAAACGCGAACAACTGTGGCGTTCTGCAGAATGGCCGTCATACGAGTTTTTTTCAGGCTCGGACATGTAGAGACTAAACGCGAACAACTGTGGCGTTCTGCAGAATGGCCGTCATACGAGTTTTTTTCAGGCTCGGACATGTAGAGACTAAACGCGAACAACTGTGGTGTTCTGCAGAATAGCCGTCATACGAGTCACGAAAAAAACAAGTCAACATAGTCAGACAGAGAAATGACGTGGAGGCAAGGAATCTCGCTACGGCCAGTGCACAACGACTGGTATATCAAAGGCCGTGGTATTTTCTGTCCTGTCTGTAATGGTTCATATAAAAGATCCCTAGCTACTAATGGAAAAATGTAGCGGGTTTCCTCTAAAACTATATGACACATTTATCAAATGTTTGACATGCAATAGCCGATGATTAATAAATCAATGTACTCTGGTGGTGTCATTAAATAAAGCAAACTTTATTTTTAACCAATGTGATATTGTGGTTTCGTTAAATATTTGAACAAACTGTAATTTGTTTGTATGTTAGGTCTAGGTTGGGATCGGAACGTAAACCAGTGGCAAAGCGCTCACCTGGTGCGCAGTTAGAAGGAAGAAAATGTTTTATTTAACGACGCACTCAACACATTTTATTTTACGGTTATATGGCGTCGCACTACACAGATATTGAGAGGGAAAACCCGCTGTCGCCATTTCATGGGCTACTCTTTTTCGATTAGCAGCAAGGGATCTTTTATATGCACCATCCGACAGACAGGATAGCACATACCAGTCGTGGTGCACTCGCTGGAGCGACAAATAGCCCAATGGGCCCACCAACGGGGATCGATCCCAGACCGATCGCGCATCAAGCGAACGCTTTACCACTGGGCTACGTCCCGCCCCGTTGTGGGTTTTATGTCTCAGTATCTGTGTCGTCCTTAATAATAATATATCCGTCATTTCCTTTCTGGGGGTTTTTAGTTTAGGTACGGCCCAGAATTTAACGAATTATTAAAGTAAAACTTACCCTGAGATGTGTGGTATTTTCGTCAAACATATCACTAAGGCAACCGCCATAAGAAGCACCGTAGGCTGGCCTCTAAAGCCACGTGCATCTGGAATGAGCAACACTGTTAAAGATGCTAGCGTTATACATCAATTATAGTCCTAATAACTGTTTTAAGACATGTGCATCCTTTTGTACGTGCATGTTCGTGTATATGCGCTCGTGTGTGTTTTGATGGGGGTTGGGAGGAAAGGTATTTGGTTATTATTTTTTGTAATTAATAATTAGGGCTTCATTGCGCTTATTAAGCAACGAAGCCCTACTAGATATGGGCAGATATGGATAAAGATGTTCATTTCTGGCAGAAAGTGTGATATTTTGTATATAGGGGTATTTTGGTCTACTAATTAAAAAAAAAAATGATGAGTACATTAAGTCTGACAGGTTGGTTAGAAGCCATTTTGAATTTAAAGATGGCCACCATGACAAAATATCAATTGCTCATATTTCGACTTCTGAACTACATAGCTGATTGGAATTTGGAATATAGGGGTATTTTTGTTTGCTACATGTAGTTTCACAAATTGAAGGATTCAAGAAGTCTGACAGGCTGGTTGGCCGCCATCTTGAAATTTCTTTTCTTTCACAAGCTACACCAGTAGTCCAGTCTGTAAAATTAAATGAGCTGTCTTTTTCAGTTCTCCTCTGTCACCACATAATTTGGTTTGTATGGTTGTTTCAATAGGCCACTCAGATTGTCTTAAACCTAAATAGGTTGGACACTGGTGTAGGATGTGCTCCGTTGTATGGTCTTCGAGTCTACAGCTGCAAGTTCATGAAGGTGCTAGCTTGAACAGTTTGAACATGCGAGCATTTAGTCTGGCGTGACCTGTACGGAGTCGTAACAGAGTTACTTGATTAACTCGGTTGAGAAGGTGATCATCATCTCTCACTGTCCTAGGCTTATTGTATGACCTGATATGGGTTTTCTTTTCGGATAAACTAACTCTGTTGTTTGGTTGCATTTGTTTTGCTCCTAGCTTGGCTAGCCTGTCTTCTTTCTCATTTCCTGGGATCCATCAGTGGGCTGGAATCCATTGTAGGGCCACTCGTCTTTCCTTTGCAAGTTCTTGGATGCCTTCTGTTAGATGAGTAAGTTTTGTCCCCTTCTAACGCTTGCAGAACTCGGAGGACTGAACGAGCATCTGACAGAAAGACGACTTGTTAACATTCTTCTTTGGACTCCTTAATCATGGCAGCGGCCTGCATTAGAGCTTGGACTTCTGCATTATAGTTGGAACTGTAAGTGCAGGTTGGGATGTCCGCTTTGGAGATGTTTCCTGAGGGGAACTTAACAAACACGCCTGCATCTCCATTGGTCACAGCATTTGTTGATGCATGGATTCAGGATTCTTATGGGTACTGCTCATTGAGCATAGCTATAGTCAAAAAGCGTTTGACCATGTCACCTTGGGAGTCTCCTGAGGTTACTTGTGGGACAGATATTCTGATATGTAGATTAGCTTGTTCAAAATTCCACGACTGTGGGAGACCTGCTGGACTAAATGAAAGCGTCTCTGTTAGACGATTGACCTCATGCTCTCTGATAAGTCTGTGACTTTGATGGGTCAAACTGCTGCGATTGAGACGGTTCTTTGTCAGATTCTCTTGAATTTAATAATGGCCCCAATGTCAAAATATCAATTGCCCATCTTTTAGCTTATGGACCATATAGGAGATTGGAATTTGGCTATAGGGGTATTTTGGTTTGATAATTTAACGCCTAATTTAAAAAAAAAGACATTAGAAATGAAACTGCTACAGCCACCGGGGCTATATGAGAAAACAGTGTGATTAATTGTGGTCCGAGGCCATCTGTACGTCCTCGTTGTAAACTTTTGGTAAAGTGCCGTCAACAGAAATCAAAGCTTGTTTTAGTCAAATCTGTATGGTGCACAGCAGGGGTGTTCTAGTGTGTGTGTGTGTGTGTGTGTGTGTGTGTGTGTGTGTGTGTGTGTGTGTGTGTGTCTGTGTGTGTGTGTGTGTGTGTGTGTGTGTGTCTGTGTGTGTGTATGTGTATGTGAGTGTGTGTGAGTATGTGTGTGAGTATGTGTGTATGTGTGTATGTGCATGTGTGTGTGTGTGTGTATGTGGGCAGGCTCACATACAGGAATGTGCTGAGGGGTGTTTAGATTGTGAAAACAAAGAGGGGTCGGGAGCCTGGAATAGGAGTGTTTGACCCCTCCCCCCCCCCCCCCCCCCCCACACACACACACCCACACACGCACCCACACCCACACACGCCTAATTGAATATTAAAAGTAGTGATTATTAAAAAAGAAATTTCTACGTTTTGGCGTTCATGCGACCTTGTTTTTGAAAATAACTTTAGCTAGTCAGGTCCCATGGTCCCATAAGTGTGACATGTATGTGCATTTTATTTGGGGATTTGGTACAACATAGATTTTTAACCTCATTTGGGGATGCTGAATAAAGAAAAATATATGTTGGGCATCTGAGTAGGCCTAATTACGTTTTATGGTTCAAAATAGCCGAAAATTAAATGGCGAAATATTGCATAATAAAAAGTATGTAACTAATATCCCAACGATGTTTATAGGATTTGTTTTGGCATTAACATCTATGTGGATACATTTAATTTATAAAAATCTATGGTGAAATTCTGAAAATTTAGTTTTAAGGTCAAAATGTTAAAAAACAAAATGTCGGAAAACAAAATGTCGGTCGTTTGTCATTATTGTTTTATAAACTTGGCATCCAAGCCTTATCAGGGTATTATTTGCTGCGATAAATGCAATAATATATCGCAGCATACCACACAAATGAGTTCAACATAATATGTATATGAGTGGTATGATTCAAGATGGCAGCTATATCGTAAGTATTTGTAATGGGGGGTGGGGAGGTATTGTCCAAAACGTAGTCTGTTTGATAATACATTACTTTATTTTTATTTTGTTATTACATCAAATATGACGCTAGGAGTCTGTTATCATGTGTGAATATTTACTGAACGGTTTAGGTAATAACAGCAGCAACCTTCCTACTACTGTAACACAATCTGGAAGCAAAAGCAGATGGTATTCTTAGGTTATTCACTCGTAAGAGTCCATTTACTGCAGATGGTGATGTAAGGTCCAGAATGGTACTAGCTTTGTATGATAAAAAAGGTAAAGTTTGTTTTATTTAACGACGCCACTAGAGCACATTGATTTGTTATCTTATCATCGGCTATTGGACGTCAAACATATGGTCATTCTGACACTGTTTTTTTTAGAGGAAACCCTCTGTCGCCACATAGGCTACTCCTTTACGACAGGCAGCAAGGGATTTTTTATTTGCCCTTCTCACAGGCAGGATAGCACAAACCATGGCCTTTGTTGAACCAGTTATGGATCACTGGTCGGTGCAAGTGGTTTACACCTACCCATTGAGCCTTGCGGAGCACTCATTCAGGGTTTGGAGTCGGTATCTGGATTAAAAATCCCATCCCTCGACAGGGATCCGAACCCAGTACCTACCAGCCTGTAGACCGATAGCCTAACCACGACGCCACCGAGGCCGGTCTTTGTATGCTAATCACATGAAACAAACAGGCTCATCTGCGAACACAACGTTTTGGACCTTTCAACCTGTCTACTGTCGTTAAAACTCGCTCTGGGTGGGAGCCGGTATCGGGCTGCGAACCCAGTACCTATCAGCCGTATGTCCGATGACTTAACCACGATACCACTGAGGCCACTTTACAAACTAATTGTCTAAAGCATTCCTGTTTTTTCTCAGGAATCACAATTTTATAAAGTTGTTTTAGTACCATTGCATCTCGGAGCATGAAAAGCAACGAAACTCAACATTCTGGAACTAAGAGATGTGTTTCCAATATTATATTTGTGGGGATGGTTTTCCAAAAATTGTAGAATTGTTACATGGATATTTGACATGTAAAAAAGCAAACACTAACAGAACTACAGTGTCCAGATAGTTATGAACAGTGGATTGCATGAACTACTATTCTGGTATCAGATTCCCAGTGTTTGGTCTTTAGTTGTTCAACATTCGTCTCAGTGTTACTACTCTACACTGTATCTTCCTAAGTGAAACCACCCACACCCACACCCATTTTGCATTCAATGTATGTTTTGAAGAGGAACTAATTAGTTAATGTAACATTTCTTTCTGTTCAATATGATGCAATAGCACCTTTTTTAATGGTTTGTAATATCTCCAAGTTGTGCATTTAGTTTGGTTAAAGGGACAGACCCTAGTTTTTAAACACTAAGATATATTTTTGACCTGGACCCTAGTTTCAACCCGCAAAAATGGACACTAAGTTTAGTTAATTTACAAACCTGTAACAAATTTGGATACAACAGAGTGAAACAAGTCTGTGACGTTGAAATACCCTTAAACATAGACTAAACTGCGACCCCATAACCGTTACTACTCAGACGCACGTGCGTTTTTCAAAAATATGAAAAATGCATTTTGTGGTGTTACAAACACCAGGATGACCAGAAACACTTCGCTTGTGCGGAAATGGATAATCCAAGCAATACAATATAAGTGATGTTTGATTTCAGTGATCATAAACAGCTCTAATAGTGAAAACTATGCCCCAGTGTTTAAAAACTAGGATCTGTCCTTTTAACAAGACTTGTAGCGATCAAACAGAGCATGTTAGCATATTTCTCAAACATTATATTTCCTTAATTTTTTTGACGTTTGAACCAATTGCTGCCTATTCACTATCAAGACTGATTTCCCGAGTAATTTATCAAGTACATTTGGATATCGAGTTTGTTGCAATGGGTATTGGTATGGGTAGCAAGTCATTCTTCATGATCAGCAAAGTATTCGCTGTCTGGCCGGCTTTGTGTGCAGTAAATAGTATGTGTAAAATGACACGTTCAACTGCATAATTGTACCTGATCCTACTATATTGAATTTTGTGCTGTGGGCCCTTTAACTATAAAATTACAACATAAAAATTCGTGAAGGATTTCATGTAGCAACTGATTAGCATCTGTATAATAGAAGTGAACCATCGACAGTAGTTCATGTGATCATACAAATGTATCTATAAAACCATGGCAACATGTACCAATACGAGTACGGACACTGATCCTAGTGATTCTCAAGCACTGCCCTTGTAAACATTGAAAGCATTATTCCTAATTTGAAATCAGCATTCTGGTTAATATTACATTCTGTGAAGTAACTCGTGAAATTGTCACCTTGGACAATAGCTATGAGAATAAACATCGTTGACATACACAAATTTTATTTTAATCAGTCTTTGGTGAATGTTTCTGTATTTCTGTTGCATGAAAATCATTAATTGCAAAAAGATTAATTGCCGAAGTGCTTGAGATGCTATCAAATGAGCTCTCCTTTCTCTCGTGTATTGTTTTCCTGCCAATACAGGGCCAAATATATCAGTCTCTATCCACATTTCATACATACCTAAACCGTTCCTATGACGTCAGATAACTTTAGTTCATAGCGATGTGAACGGACCAATCATAGCTATACGTTTCATATAATATGTTCACAAAGCTCATATCAAATCTTCTATTTGAGGTAAAGTTCATTAACTGTAATGCATTTTCAAAACTATTCGAATACATACATACGGTAAATTTCAGGGGCTCGTTTAAAAAAAAAAAAAAACATCTTAAGTTTACGTCTGCGACTGGCGGTTATACCAGTCACACGTTTGCATGTGTTTGGTATCTATGTCACGTAGAAATTACATCATTACGGAAAATGGAGCATTTTAAGGACAAAAGAAAATTAAATATGTGAGCTTCAAGCTGTATTACCAGTAATAAGAATTATGGTTTAGAGTGTAATTGTTACATAATTATACATAAAATATGTACATATATAATTGTTACAAAACAATGTAGATTGTCTATATTCAAATCTTGTTGTACTAAAACAGTTTCGAATAGCATCGAGAATTATGAGCTGGGCCTACATTCTTCTATTTAAATTGCCTTTCAACTGGTGGTATGTGTGAGTGTGTGTGTGTGTGGGGGGGGGGGGGGGGGGGGGGGCTATGTGATATATTTTTTTAAAAATATCAATTCTCTTATTTTAGCTTTAGGGCGTCAATATTGTTATCACCCACAGATCCAAAATGATATTAATCAATCGATCGCCATTGCATTGATATTAACCCCACCTCCCACCCCCACCCCTCTAAAATGTTAGATCCGTGCCTGTACATGGTAGGTATATAAATTCTTCCAAAATCTAATGTTAACGTGTACATTTAGGCATATATTATTGTTTTTCTTCTTAACTATTTAAAATACATTTTATTAAATATCTAATTCCCGAGATCGTAAAATCATTCTACCCAAATTTCGTTAAAGGGACATTTCTGAGTTTGCTGCTTTGTAAGATATTTCCGACTAATAAAATAGTTCTACGATTAAACTTACATATTAAATATAGTTTCTTGTTTAGAATATCAGTGTCTGTATATTCAATGTGTTTCTGATCGTCTTGATATTTGTAAGAAGCCCAAACTGGATTTTGTCTTCAAATAATTTCGTACGTACATATATAAGTACGATCAGAAACACGTTTAATATACAGCCACTAATATTTTTTGTAGAAAAAATACATTTGATATGTAATTACAACCGTTAAAGAGTCTCTGTTAGTCGATAAAATCTTTAAAATTGCAGCAAACTCAGGAATGTCCCTTTATGCGGTCGCCTATTGTTTCGATGCCTGTCATCACATTTGTATCTACATAGTTTGAAAACATATTTTCGTTTTCGATTCTAATATAGGTCTACTGAATCCAAATAAATATGTAGTCCATCTGAAAAAGTACCTTTTTTCGAGGGGGAGGGGGGCATAATATGAGCGTATACAAAATTATGAGTGTGTCGAAAATACGTTGTATCCAAGTATTGTATTTTAGAATTCAATTTATTGCATATTACCAAACAAACTGGTGTCAGCAAACAAAAAAAAACAAAAAAAAAACGAAACATAAGCAACATCAATAACAACAACAATTAATAATAATAACAATATTAATGTACAGGCCAGACGGAGAAACAAAATTTGTATTATATTTGTAGGAATACAATTACTATGTAATAATAAAGTATATTATAAAAATATAACAGTCAAAGTACTTGGAAATAATTAAATTGAATTACTGCCCCACTGACAGTTACAAAACAAAAGCAATCGCTCTGGAACTACCAACGCTAGTATTACTGGACATACAATTAAAACAAAATATGTGTCCGCATGCGTAACACGATACTTACTCAAAAACTGTCCGCCAACCATCATCATGACAGCACGTCTTCAAGCAGAAGATGAGAGACAAAGTGAAGCTCAGTCAATTTATACTGCTTACCATTATTTTTATTTTTTTATTATTATTATTTCTGTTTTGTGTACCATCTGGTGAATTTTTAAAACGATGCATATGACACTCAAACTGCATACTCATTATAGTGTGAACACAGTTAGATAATTTTGTCCCGTCTCTCATCCTGTAATTTATGTTCGTATGTCATTTGCTTTGTACCAGGTGTTCGTGAAACCTTGTCTGCAATGGATGATTTCTACTCACTCCTTGAAGCTGAAAACGTTCGAAGGGTGTATTCACTATGCTAATGATAGTGCTACGTGCTCAAAATCATGTTTTATTGTCACGCGTTCTTCTTCTCTCCAATTAATGAATTTCTCTCTCTCTCTCTCTCTCTCTCTCTCTCTCTCTCTCTCTCTCTCTCTCTCTCTCTCTCTCTCTCTCTCTCTCTCTCTCTCTCAGTATATGTGTGTGTCCTTGCTGCTTTTCGGTGTGTTTGTGTGTGTGTGTGGTGTGGTGTGGTGTGGTGGTGGTGGTGGTGGGGGGGGGGGGGGTCCTTGCTGCTTTTTGGTGTGTTTGTGTGTGTGATGGGTTGGGGGTCATTGCTGCTTTTCGGTGTGTTTGTGTGTGTGATGGGGTGGGTCCTTGCTGCTTTTCGGTGTGTTTGGTGTGGTGGGGGGTCCTTGCTGCTTATTGGTGTGTGTGTGTGTGGGGGGTCCTTGCTTCTTTTCGGTGTGTGCGTTATGTGGTGGGTCCTTGCTGCATTTCGGTGTGTGTGTGGTGTGGTGGGGGTCCTTGCTGCTTTTCGGTGTGTTTGTGTGTGTGGTGGGTGGGGTCCTTGCTGCATTTCGGTTTGTTTGTGTGTTTGATGGGGTGGGGGTCCTTGCTGCTTTTCGGTTTGTTTGTGTGTTTGATGGGGTGGGGGCCTGTGACGGAGACAGCCGTCTGCACATTAACTTTTGACTGGGGTCTGAAACAACTGGATTAGCACTTTAATGATCGAAAGCCAGTGCATGGAGTAATTACCCAAGAAGGTTCCCCTGTTAGTTAGATGGTATATGTATTGTTGGTAGTTTTAGAGAATTAGTGTGGCCATTATTTCGCCACTCGTCCACAAATGGCAGGACTGCCAAAGATGGGACCCAGCTGCCAAGAATCCAAATAGGGGATATAAGCTGAGAGTTCGTTCTGTATAGGGACTTGGGGTGGCAAGCATCTATAGAGAGGCGGTGGAAACGCTGTCTGCTGGGCGAACTTTATTAGTCCAGTGGACATAGGTAACTATATTTTACAGCTCTGTAGTAACTGAAAGGTATTTTGTTGTGGCATTCAAGTATTATAACTATGTGTATTCTTGTTTTGCTTTGTGGGGGAAGGACAGCTGGTAATCTAAGTCAGACCGACTAAAGTAAACTCATGGGCGTACATAGGATTTTGAATTATTGAACTATGTAAAAGGTTTTTTCTTCTGGGTTTTTCTTTTTCTTTTCTTTTCTTTCTTTATTTTTGTTAGATAACTTGAATCTTGTTTGGGTGGGGAGGGCTGTGGATTACGGTATTAGATGGCCTGAATACTATTTTCTAACATCCGAATGTCCAGATTAGCCATTTTGGTACTATTTCGTGAGGCATTATCAAGCTATGGTTTTTTGTTTTTTTAGTTTGCACGTACAATCGAGGTCTTTGGGATTTGTTTCAAGAACTAGAGTCACGAAAGCTAAATGGACTTACGTGATTAAAAAAAATGGTGTTTTTTGTTGTTGTTGTTGTTGTTGTTGAACAATACCACTAACAGAGCACATTGATTTTTTAATCATCGGCTACTGGATGTCAAACGTTTGGAAATTCTGGCATATAGTATTGAATAGGAAACCAGTTACATTTTTCCATTAAAGGGACATTCCTGATTTTGCTGCAACTTTTAAGATGTTATTGACTAACAGAGACTTTTTAACGATTGTAATTACACATCAAATATATTTTCCTGCATAAAATATTAGTGGCTGTATATTAAACGTGTTTTTGATCGTTCTAATATTTGTACTAGGTTAAATTTCATTTTATTTCCTAAAAACTATTTTTTCGTACGTACGAAATTATGTGAAGACAAAATCCAATTTGGGCTTCTCACAAATATTAAGACGACCAGAAACACACTGAATATACAGACATTGATATTCAAAATAAGAAAATATATTTAATATGTAAGTTTAATCGTAGAAATATTTTATAAGTTGGAAACATCGTACAATGCAGGAAACTCAAGAATGTCCCTTTAATTTCCAAGATTTTAGGGTACGCAAGTTTACCCTTCGTACCCCCTGGCAAAACCTGTAGCCTGATATTTTTTTACTGCCACTCCACTTACTTTAGGGTAGGTACGGCCCTGTACAAACATAGCAATACAATAAGATAATAAGGAAAGTTGATGGTTAGAAGCACAAACAAATTATTTTAGAGGAAGCCGACGAAATTAGACTAGAGGAAGGTGGCCAAAATTAAAATTGTCATACCTGTGGTACAGGTATTGTTACAGTCTCAACACAACTGTAAATGTGGGTGATATAATGATACGTACAGAACCAAGGCTGAGTTCAGTTTGTAATAAAGCAGTATTATATTGAAGTACTGGCATCATGAACATATCCTTTATTTTAAAGAATATTGGTTGTAGTGGACTTGCAGTTAGGAAAAGCCTAGCACCTAACGTTCATCTTAGTGGTTCGACTTGGTTCTGTTCGTTAGCAGATGGACCATTTTCTGTTAATGTGGTACAATTTGACACACGAAAACTCATGTATTTGACATAATATTGGGTAACATTACCCATTACAGACCTGGGCCTCGTTCCACAAAGCGATCTTAGCACTAAGATCACCTTAAGTGCATATATTAGCTGTGCAGTTACGGTGATCTTAGGGCTAAGATCATTTCGTGGAACGGGGCCCTGAACACTGTATACATATATAAATATATATCTGTAGATATAAACATTTGAAGATAGATGAAAACGATTTACAGTGAAACTGTATATGTGTTGTTACTGACATGGTAGGTACTTTAGATTTTAGTGTAGACATTAATGTAAAGAGTACTTCGTTTGATATCATCCTAATGAAATTATACTTTAGTAGACCCGATATTCTTTGCACATACACAGGTATACGTTCCATCAACAATTAGTGATTATTGATCTACAGAAAGATGATACTGAATCAGAGTTCTTGGAGAATGGCATTCCATCTTGCCCTAACGTGATACAGACAGTTCTTTGTGATGTACAGGTAAGTGCAGAACGCAAAAATTGCATGTAACCAACAACGGACAGTTACACAGCTTCTAAAATACATTTCAGAACCGTTAGAGACGTTTTAACGATTGTAATTACACATCAAATATATTTTTCTGCATACAATGTTAGTGGCTGTTTATTAAACGTCTTTCTGATCGTTCTAATATTTGTACTATGTTAAATTTCATTTTATTTCCTAAAATATTATTTGTTCTTACGTACGAAATTATTTGAAGACAAAATCCAGTTTGGGCTTCTTACCAATATTAAGACGACCAGAAACACATTGAATATACAGACACTGATATTCTAAACCAGAAAATATATTTAATATGTAAGTTTAATCGTAGAAATATTTTATTAGCGGGAAACATCTTACAATGCAGCAAACTCAGGAATGTCTCTTTAATGATACACGGATGTGATACATCCTGAAATCTAACCAGTTGCTATCAGTGTTAGGAAGTGCTCAAGACTACAAGAAGCAAAACCCACAGCCATTGTCATACATGTATATGATTTTACAACCTGAAATATTTAGTAGTTCAAACTAGATTACAACTTCTAGACAGTCAAAGGTATTAATAGGCGTTTCAGGCCTTGTGAAATCGAAATAAAATAGTAAAATTTATAGTGAAAAGATACATAGGTTACTATCTATCAAGTTACTGTCAAGTGTCTAGTTAATAATAGACGTACTTTTCATTTTATGTAGAAAACTGATTTTAAAATGTACGTTTTTCATTTGGAAACGCTCTCAGTGTAACCAATGTTGAGAACATTAAAGGGACATTCCTGAGTTTGCTGCAATTTGTAAGATGTCATTGACTAACAGAGACTTTTTAACGATTGTAATTGCATATCAAATATATTTTTCTGCATAAAATATTAGTGGCTGTATATTAAACGTGTTTCTGATCGTTCTAATATCTGTACTAGGTTAAATTTCATTTTATTTCCTAATTTATTTATTTTTCGTACGTATGACATTATTTGAAGACAACATCCAGTTTGGGCTTCTTACAAATATTAAGAAACACATTGAATATACAGACACTGGTATTCTAAACAAGAAAATATATTTAATATGTAAGTTTAATCGTAGAAGTATTTTATTAGACGGAAACATCTTACAATGCAGCAGACTCAGGAATGTCCCTTTAACATAAATTGTGATGTTTTGTGTGCTCTCATATTATAAAGTATCCATTATTAACCAATACATAAGTTTTTTTCCTATAATATATATAATCCATTTTATGATATGAAGTTAAGTAAACATACATGCATTGTAGGCCCGTGTCTGGAGTGAGGGGCACAATCTTTAATAGCTGGGAAGTCTCTAGCGTGGGTCACAAGGAATATATATGTTTTATCTTTATTTATATATTAGTACATAAAAATCGTTTTACAGATACAACACGCGTCATCTTGGTATCAAACTCATTGTCGGTGTTATTTTTAATGATATGAGATCCTTACAATCCTGATATAGTCCTACTCAGTTTGGGGCATGCAAATAAAAATACATATAGTGAATTTAATTGTTATTTTAATCAAATATATTTTTTAATATTTTATCTTAATAATTAATATTTAAAAAGAATTATCTAAATAAATTTGTTAAATGTATTAGCCCGTTCAATTATCATCGAAAATGTCATTGTTAAACAGCCTTGCGAAAGAAAAGTAGGCTTACCCTCAAACTCATTTGTTTGTCGTTTTTAACTAAAAGACATCCATATTTTTTTATTCTTAATATTCTTGTTCTAATTTATATAAATCGTGTAATAATTTTGCTGTTTCCAGCTTCGCTTATTCTTTATTTTTAAAATCCGACCGAAGATGTCATAAATGTACGCGCGATGAACTCGCTAAAGCGGCCCTCACATATCAGCCGGCGTCCGCGCGATTTTTCTAATCTAATTTTAGGAGTCGCGCGGGCGCCGCGACCGATATGTGAGGGCCGCTTAAAGTAGATAACGAAAATTAGTTACATGCATAAACTGATTACATGGCGATAATTATATATTTACGCCTGTAGTAAAGTTAGCACACCTTGGAAACTTGGGGACTTTTGATATGTTATTACAACTGATGTTCTGCATCTATTCTGAAAATAAAATCAGTTATGTACTATTTATTTCGGTTTACACACTAATGTTCCTGGACAGCCTCTTCCAAAAAAATATTTGCTATCCATTTCGTGCTCACAGTCCTAATCCATCTAACCAACAAAAACTCTATTTACGTGCCTATATCCACTGAAGGTTCAGGAACGTCCATCCCGATCACTACCTCCGACAAATGTCTGTTGTATCGATCGGGACAGAAAGGGGGTTGTTTGAATATTGGGGGCAATTTAGATTGGTGTACATTTCAAATGGGGGAAGGGAAATTATTTAATAGTTTTGTGTCTGTCCAAAAAAAATTACGCGTTTTAGAGCAGGCATTTCGTCAAAAAGAAATAAAAAATAATAATTTAACTTCATTTGAATGTTTACAATTAAACTTCACTATTAACTATATGCCCTTTAGGTTTTTAAGGTCAGCAAATGATTGCAAATACTTGCAATTCAAGGCCCAGAGGTTAAAAATAACAAAGATTTAATCCATTTTTGTTTAGTTGCTTCTTTGTATCGCGTTTGCTCTACATACACTGCAGTAGGAGATTCTCGTCCAGCTGTTGGGGGGGCGTTTTTACCCCCCCCCCCCAAAAAAAAAGGGACGTAAAGATGGCTGACTGTAGTTTGTAGCCAAAATCGTTGGGGTTTTATTAATTCTAAAATTACGCGGTTTTTTCATTTGTTAAACTGTCGATATGTCTTAGTGGACCGAATATGCATCTTCCCAACACACCAGGGTCATATTTGAGTGTCATAAGTGGTTATCAGATATCTGAGGTATAAAAGGGGATTTTTACTCGATTTCATTAAAGCAAATGAATGAATGAATGAATGAATGAATGTTTAACGACACCCCAGCACGAAAAATACATCGGCTATTGGGTGTCAAACTATGGTAATGCAAACAAATAAAGTGATGATCAACATCAATATAAAAATTCAAAATTTAAATAAAAACAGTAAAGAACTGTGCAAAAATACAAATATCACAGATAGATACTGACTTTTATTCAAAATTCCAATTGTATCTCGAAGAAAACAAGGGGTTTTGTGCTGTATTGGCCATTCTCAAAGAGAATGTTACACCCCTGCACCACGGTGAGGTTACGGCACACGCAGGAGTTTCATTAAAACAGTCTCATCCCATTCGGTGACATAGATAGATGCAAAGGTTTGACAAAAATGTTTACCCATAGCACAACCACAAACCTGCTCACACATGTTCCATCAAACTCAGAATCATTTCCTTTTGGACTCAATAATGTTTTTATCTGGTCTGTCTGGATCTAAGTACTTAACAAATGCTCTCTTAACTGAATTAATGCCCGTATTAGTTTACTTTATTGGTGTACATGGAGTCAACATAGAGGATAACCAGCAATGAATATATATTTGTTTTGGTTTTGGTAATTTTGGTTTTTCATAAAACTTTCATGTCTACCTGCAATTGCTTTTAAAGGGACATTCCTGAGTTTGCTCCATTGTAAGATGTTTCCGACTAATAAAATATTTCTACGATTAAATTTACATATTAAATATATTTTCTTGTTTAGAATATAAGTGTCTGTATATTCAATGTGTTTCTGGTCGTCTTAATATTTCTATGAAGCCCAAACTGGATTTTGTCTTCAAAAACTATATTTTAGGAAATAAAATGAAATTTAACCTAGTACAAATATTAGAACGATCAGAAACACGTTTAATATACAGCCACTAATATTTTATGCAGAAAAATATATTTGATATGTAATTACAATCGTTAAAAAGTCTGTTAGTCGACAACATCTTAAAAATTGCAGCAAACTCAGGAATGTCCCTTTAAGTAAAATATTGTACATAATGTTTGGACAATCAGGTACAGATCTCGGGTATTGGATGATATATGGACCAGAGACATTCAACTAATAGGAGAGACTGAGTTATCTATGAAGATCAATCAAAAGTTGGAAAATGGCAGACACCATGAACAGATCATAGTCCAATGTTTCTGCCAGTAAGAAATTTTGGGTATGGCGCTCTGGAATTGAATATTTACAATGTGTGTGATGCATGCAACCGCACTCCCCCAGAAAGAAAATGGGTTAGGTTTAGTTAGGGTTAAGAAAATGATACAGTAATGATAAGAGTTATTAATTTTATCAAAAAGGTTAATAATTTTATCAAAAGGTTAACTAAAAAAAAATCTGCAAAAATATTTGGGTATGGCGCCATACCCGTTTTACCCTCTGGCAGAAACCCTGCATACACGCAAAAGACATTTCTGTTGGAAGTTCATGCTGTCAATGACATAATGCACAGATCTGCTGGGCTGGACCAGGGCCAGGGCCAGTATGATATATGTATGGAGAAATGGCTTGTTTTTCAGAATGTTTCAAACGGAATAACCTTTTCTTCTAATGACATCCAACTCATAATCAATCCAGAGAACAGCGGCATCTTTCTTGAAGTAAGACTGTTCCAGGCCTTATCACATGCCTTGTCCAGTACAGGATGGTTGTACAAACAAGACACATTTTGCTTTATGCAGGTGATGCTGTCAGTGAAGGACATTCTAAGATCCAAATACTACAATGGACAGTTCTCTTGGTTTTGGGCATAGAAGCTCAATATGTTTATGGTTATGGGTTGCTTTTCACGCTGGAAGTACTTTTATATATCTGGATACCCATGTGATGTCTTGACAGGTGTTTTCCATTGCCCATTTTCCTTTGGCTGCTGTGATGAAATGTTTTCGTTAATTTGTAGGTGCAGGAAAACATTCTGGGTCACTGGGGAGGCAATAATAAACTAATACAACGTTCTGTGCTTTAACCAGACCAGCATCCACAAAGCACAGAAGGTGCTTTAGTTTAAACCCTACCACAGACTTCGAGGAAAGCAATGTACCATAATTGCTATTACAATAAATTGATTCATGTCTTGAACGGAGTCACGCCCCGCAAGCCCAGTGGTAAAGCGCTCACTTGATGCGCGGTCGATTTCGGACTGGGTCTTTTGTAGTTCCAGCCAGTGCACCAAAATTGGTATATCAAAGCCGTGGTATGTGCTACTAATTAAGAAAAAAATGTGGCGGGCTTCCTCTCTAAGACTATATGTCAAAATTACCAAATGTTTGACATCCAATAGCCGATGATTAATAAATCAATGTAGTGTCGTTAAACTTTATAACTTTAGAGATTGTGTTCACTTCGATACTAAACGAATTGTTTACAAGGAATCCGCGGTGCTTACCGATTTTTAAAATAAAATATGCCCAATATGACCCCCAGGGCCCAGCAATTTTTTTTTTTTTTTTTTTTTAAATTTATGTTCATTTTTTTTTAATTCGGGGGGGGGGGGGGGGGTAAACACCAAAATTTAAGTTATATATGTAATTGTTGGCCGAGTTTAGACATTTTTGTATCGATTTATATCAATTTAACGATGGCCAATACGATCAAATAATTATCAAAATCCAAGATGGCCGCCATATTATTCATCATTTAATCGGTGCTAAAATGGTCAGAGTTCACCAAATATATTTCAAATCCCCTTAATGTTTTTATCTTTTGAATTTATTGCCATAGTATTGTAGCAGGTTGATAATCAGGTAAACAAAAATAACTAAAAATGGCCATCACAAATACAGAAATGTTATCAGATATGACAACACATGCACTTAGACTGAGTGTGTTAAAATTATGATAATAACATAATACCGGCCTCGGTGGCGTGGTGGTTAAGCCATCGAACATATGGCTGCCGGCTCCCACCCAGAGCGAGTTTTAAAGACTCAATTGGTAGGTGTAAGGTCATTACACCCTCTTCTCTCTCACTAATCACTAACTCCCTGTCCTGGACAAACAGCCCATATAGCTGAGGTGTGTGCCCAGGACAGCGTGTTTGAACCTTAATTGGATATAAGCACAAAAATAAGTTGAAATGAATGAAAATAACAATTTATGCGGAAATGTTGTTTCATAAATAATAATGACCGTCATAAATACAGAAATGTTATCAGATATTGCAACACGTGTTCACAGAGAAACACGATACTTACACCGAGTGTATTAAAATTATAATGATTAACATAATTTATGTAGAGATATATCGATAATAATAATAAATTCTTTTCTCTCTTTTTTACCTTTTCTTTTTTTTTTTTTTTTTTTTTTTTGGGGGGGGGGGGGGGACTGGCCTTTTTTAACTGGCTGTACCACATTTGACTGTCCATTTCATATTGTCATATTTGAAGATATTATGGTCATTTGATAATGGTTTCGTCTTGGAAGTCAAGAGGATGGTGTCCTATGCATTGCGTCTTCTTCGTCTACCAGTCTCTCTGCCTTGCACAGATGGTGGGCGTGACGTAGCCCAGTGGTAAAGCGCTCGCTTGATGTGCGGTCGGTCTGGGATCGATCCCCGTCGGTGGGCCCATTGGGCTATTTCTCCTCATAGCTAGTGCACCACGACTGGTATACGAAACGCCATGGTATGTGCTATCCTGTCTGTGGGATGGTGAATAAAAAGATCCCTTGCTACTAATGGAAAAATGTAGCGGGTTTCCTCTATGACTGTCAAAATGACCATATGTTTGACATCCAATAGCCGATGATTAATAAATCAATGTGCTCTAGTGGTGTCGTTAAACAAAACAAACTTTTTTTTGCACAGATGGCAGTCTGATCAAGACAAGATTGTTTTAGGGGAGATAATCATAGAAGAGCAATTACGTTGTCTCCCCCTGACGTTCTTTCAGAGGGTGTACTAAATGCAATAATAGCACTAACAATTAATGGTCCCGAGAAGCTAGACAAACACATGATCAGAAGACAAATCAAGAGTTTAAATTGCTTAAAGGCACATACCCTACTTTTTAAACACTAAGGCATATTTTGTACTATTACAGCTGTTTTTGATAACTGAAATCATACTTTACTTATATTTTATGGTTTAGATTATCAATTTCCATACATTCGAAGTGTTTTTGGTCATTGTGGTGTTTTTAACATCACAAAATGCATTTCTCATATTTTTAAAGAAGTAACAGTTATGGAGTCGAGTTTTAGTATATTTTAGAGGGTATTTCACTATTTCAAAGTCACAGACTCGTGTTTCACTCAACTGTAACTTTATCCAAATGTGTTACAGGTTTGTAGATTAACTAAACTTAGTGTTAATTTTAACGCGTTGAAACTAGGGTCTGTCCTTTTAACACATATAAGTTCGTTTTGAGGAATGAAAAGTATATCATATGTTAGCGACATTCTGTCCTAGGATGCATGCTATACAACTCACAGGGGGTAACTGTAGTTACTCGCATCCAATATGGCTGAGGACGCACTTGATGAGTATTAATTAATGTGAATTTCCGTATATCTAAGCATTACATTCACATTTTAATAGAGCGTATCGGCAGTTGGTTTAGTATGAATATATTTTGAATCGATGCACTAAGGATAAGTTGTGTAATTCGGCTGATAATGAAATCACAAAGTTAGGCATGATGAAGGTAACTTCAAAGCGATGATGTAGGTAACTCTCTAGTCAGCTTCAAATGGGATGTGGGTATCTGACAAAAGGGATGCGGGTAATTGCAACGATGAGCGTAACTGTAGGATTAGAGTAACTGCTGTAGTTGTCTCTTCATAATGATCCCCATGTGCGTCTAGAAACAATTAGTAAAAAAATATTTTTCTTATGTTTTCCCCTTCATTTTCTTTTTTAGATTATTACATGTACTATTTGTGCGATACATCCTCCGCCCGAGTTAATACTATTTTGACACGCACACTAGGGCCATGCAAATATTACGTAACGCTCAAGGGGTGGGTGGGTGTAGGTCCAAACGTTATGTGGCGTTCGAAGGGGTGGGTGGGTGTATTTAACAGCACTGTTTTAACTGTTTTTTATTATTAGGTTTTTTTTTCATAAACGCTCTGTCATGGCGACAATGTTTAACGTAGGCCTAGTTAGTTTTAGCTAGACGTATACACACAATAAGGATTATAAATCGAGTACCAATCCGTATCTGCGCTTTCCCAAATTGCAAAACAGTACGTTAAAATTACATTACACCCATCGCTGACTTGTTTGTGAAGGGGGGGGGGGGGGGGGGCAAACGGTACGTAATATTTGGGGGGCGTATGGTCTAGCGTTACGGAGCGTTACATAGAGAAGACTAAACAAGTTCCCATGTGAGACCGTTTATATTATTAGTTTATTTTTAATCGTACATCACGATCGAAAGTGAGTGATGTACGATTAAAATCACACGAGTTGTAATATAAACGGTCTCACACGGGAACGAGTATAATATTTCATTTATTACAATTTATATTAATGAACAAACATGACGTCATGTTGTGGCTACTTCATTTAGCTATTTATTAATGAAACTTTGCATTCCAACGCCACACATCTATCAATGACGTTTACACAAGCAATATTATAAACATATTAGTAGTAAGGGGGCCTGTATGGCGCCAATGGCGCCATGACCTACTTTCCGTGACCTTGACCTTGATGACGTCACGGACTACTGTGCCGTGACCTCGTCCTGTATAGCCCCATGACCTACTTTCCGTGGCCCTGACCTACTTAGACTGGCCTACTGTGCAGTGTGCAACGTCCTACTGACCCGGCCCTGACCTACTTAGACCGGCCCCTGACCTACTTAGCCCGGCCCCGACCCGTCGTACTTAGCAACGCCCGTGCTATCCTGTCTGTGGGATCCCTTGCTACTAATGGGAAACTGTAGCGGGTTTCCTCTCTAAAACTGTCCAAAAGTATGTTTCACATCCAATAGGCAATGATTCATAAATCGAGGTGCTCTAGTGGTGTCGTTAACCTACCACATCTAAGGACTCGGCCCGACGCCAGGTAGTGTGTTTAATTTTAGCGCACTGAATGATGAATGGTTATCACTGTTTACATCCGGGAAGCGGTGGTATCCTATTTTATTGTTGGTGGCAATACTGAACTAGAAGTTACATTCTTAAAGACGTGAAATAAGAAATGATTTAAATGGTGTAAAATAGAATTCTCGCTCTACCCTATCTAATAGCGCATTCACAAGATTATTATGAACTAACCTATTTCGTCACTTCATTCCGCGCTTCGCCGCTCGCACATATAACGGTTTAAATGACAGATGTTGTTAACATGCTTTTAGTAGTCAAGTGCGAACGACTTCGCGTCCAGCGCTGAGGGTACGTCGTTCGTATCTCATGTGGGGAAATTACATTTTTCTATTATTTTTTAAACCAAAATAATAATTTATAGTTTGTTTTTATTTTACTTATTAACTTACTTATTTATTTGTTTATTTATTTATTATGTTACGATTTTTTTTCAAGCATCCTCTAATAACCCTGTGGGGACGGGACGTAGCTCAGTGTTCCCTTGATGTGGGTCGGGATATATCCAGCCAATGCTCCACAACTGGACAACGGTATGTACTATCCTGTCTGTGGGATGGTGTAGGATCCCTTGCTGCTATTCAAAAAGAGTAGCCCATGCAGTGGCGACAGCGGGTTTTCTCTCAAAATCTGCGTGGTCCTTAACCATATGTCCGTATAACCGTAAATACAATGTGTTGAGTGCGTCGTTAAATAAAACATTTCTTTCTTTCTTGTATAACCATAAATAAAATATGTTGAGTAAATAAAACATTTCCTTCCTCGTAAAATAAAGATTAATTGAACACAAATATTTTATTTTGTTTTAGCCATAGGAAAAGAAAGACATATTTGTCTCGAAGAAAGGAATGTTTGTTAAGAAGAAAGGCATATGTGTTAAGGAGAAGAAAGGAATATTTGTTAAGGAGAAGAAAGGAATGTTTGTTAAGGAGAAGAAAGGAATGTGTGTGTGTGTGTGTGTGTGTGTGGTGCTGTGGTGGTGGTGGTGGTGGTGGTGGTGGTGGTGGTAGACATTTAGCATGTTTTTGTTGAAAATGTCTTAACATGGCGTCTCTCCTCGAGAATGTGAAACCACATTCTGAACATGTGCTCTGCATGACGACTCTAAATGAAATGACGATATCTGACCCACATAGTTCCTTTTATAGCTTATTTAGAAATGTTTCTGCCGTTTCGGGGCTTTCCAAATAAGAAAGCAAAACCTGTTATTCACGGTTTTATTCACAACATACAACATGATAACATAGCACACAAGTGTCTAAAACATTTAATGTCTGAACAGGTTGTTCACATAAGGACATCTTGGAGAGAGTCTGTAATGTTCCATCACTGGGTCGTCCATTCTCTGCCATCGGTAGACGCGTAGTCCACAACAGTAACAGACGACGGCATCGTGGTCTCCCGTGTAGTAGAAACCGGCCTTGGCAAGTTCTTTTGGTTTTTGACGTAATTGTATGGGCCACCGAGCATACGTCAGCATCCGGGCATAGAAATGTCTCATTTCGGGACGATGACAGAACAGGTAACGTCTCGAACAGCAGTCTTCTTCATCCCAGGCAGCGTCTGTGTCACGGGCGGCATCTGTTTGATCTGTGGGTTCATCCACGAGTTCGCCATCTTCAATTCTATCCCCAATTTTGCGTGTAGCATCCGCTTGATCCACACAATGAGTACTCTTCTTCTCATCTTATTTGCTAGTCACACATTTGATTGTATGTCTTTCTGAACATTTGCAGACCAAGACGTCGTCCTCGTCGCTACTGCTGCTACTAAAACTGCTCGAATATCCCGATGCCATCTTCTTCGTTCCAGATAGAGTGCAACAAGACACAAGAATGTCAGAATCATAAAACACGTCTGTTCTCTAGCACAGTCACAAAGCAAATGAAGTGTAAACCATAAATCCATTCGTTTATACCTTCATCCAAAACAAAACTCGTTCACCACTGGTGACACTCGTTAGGGTTGCAGAAGTTACACTGAAGAAATCCCATCTGGTTTTGATGGTCGTCTTGCATGGCGCAGGGCACAATCGAGTTCAGCTCTGGTACAAAGTCACACATGACTGTGAAACAGCCTTTCAGTTTCTCCCATTGTTGTAGAGAAAGGAATATTCCCTTCTTCGAAGGTTTCACGGATTTAGTTTCTTCATACCACCACCATTGACGCAGGTCCACCCCAGCAAAGTTCTTGTCGACACTGACATGGACGTTGACACCAAGGTGTCTGAACAATGTTTCGTCTTTCCCCTGGTTTAATGCTGAAATCGTTTCGTCAATTTGGCTTTTACATCCACACAGTTCGATCCACTGTTTAAGACTAAGGACAATACCTCGCTTGGTGGGGAAAGTTTTCCCCTTGTCACTGTCAAATTTCCTTATGTGAATAGCAGTGTCCCCTTTCCATAACTTGGCCACTACGTAGACGTTAGTTCCAAGTTCTAGACGACATCTCGCTTCATCACTTGTGGAACAGGCCATCTCTGGATTGAACGTAGATCTGATCGTTTTCGGCGAGCGAATGACAATGAAACCGTATCTAGCCTTTTTATACTCTTTCGTGTTAGTCTAAGTAGGTCAGGGGCAGGTCTAAGTAGGTCAGGGTCGGGTCAGTAGGACGTTGTACACTGCACAGTAGGCCAGTCTAAGTAGGTCAGGGTCACGGAAAGTAGGTCATGGGGCTATACAGGACGAGGTCACGGCACAGTAGTCCGTGACGTCATCAAGGTCAAGGTCACGGAAAGTAGGTCATGGCGCCATTGGCGCCATACAGGCCCTGATACTACTCATATTCAAGGCTAAACTAAATTATTAAAAAATATATTTGGTTAAATTATGCTGCTGCTGCTGGTTTTTAGTTAAAAATATTAATCGAAAGAATCATGTCACATGTTGCCATGTGCATACTTTTCGCATAACATCTATGCGGAGTTGTACTGTGTGACACCTCTACTCACGGGGCGGGACGTAGCCCAGTGGTACAGCGCCCGCTCGATGCGCGGTCGGTCTGGGATCGATCCCCGTCGGTGGGCCCATTGGTCTATTTCTCGTTTCAGCCAGTGCACCACGACTGGTATATCAAAAGCCGTGGTATGTACTACCCTGTCTGTGGAATGATGCATATAAAAGATCCCTTACTGCTAATCAGAAAGAGTAGCCCATGAAGTGGCGACAGCAGGTTTCCTCTCTCAATATGTGTGTTGTCCTTAACCATGTCTGACGCCATATAACCGTAAAAAGGTGTGTTGAGTGCGTCGTTAAATAACACATTTCCTCCTTCTTCTTCTTCCTCTAATCACGTGATCGGAGATTATGACCTCTCAAAAGATGTATTTCACATGTGAAGAGACGATAAATATCACATGAGTATCTCATCCACCGCGGTGTAATGGGGGGGGGGGGGGGGGGAGGGTGTCTAATTTTTACATAATAGCGTTACGAATATTGGAACGGCCCCATTGTGAATAACGGCGGAGGGCGGCGGCAAATGTTGCCTTCGGTTTAATAACAAACATTGGGGCACTAAAGCAAGTTGGAGGGGCACCAAGTCAAGCCTTTCCTTTAAAAGAGGGGCATGAAGGCAACTTACTTTCTATCAAGTTTCTCAGACAAAAATTATATCATCTTATGATCTTGGACTCTAGCCTATGCAATATGTTGGATACGGATGCCTTGATATGCGAGGGGTTGTCATGCATTTGTACTGGCTGGGCAGTAGCTCGAATGTCTTCTGGTCCTAGCCCGCGGTTACGGCCAACCTCGCGCTCTGCAAGTCCACAGCTAATAACTATATCAAATGTCAAAACTAAGTTTAGTTGAAGCATGCATACCTAAAGACGTTGGACAGCTTCGCACATTTGGCTGCTGCCGAGCTAAGCTCTAGTTTTGTTTGGGTTGGGGTTTTTGGGGTTTTTTTTAATTCTCCCTTGCCGGGGCATTTCGATGTTCAACAACAAAATACATAACTGAATGGAAAGCGTGCGTGATTCGGTAAATATCGGGAGTATATTTTAATTTTAATTTTGGTATAATCTGACTTTAAATTTTCGTTTGGGGTAATTGTCCTTTTATCTTTCAGAGTTTGGGTAATATGTCGGACTATTTCAATACTGAACGTTAATGCAAGAAGACTATCAAGACATAAAGCTATATTATATTATTACAGAATAGAGTATGACATTACCGTCAAGTCATTTCGTCTTGTATTCATATTAAAGTAATCAATCACCCAATTTTGAATTATTTGTGACTTGAACGGCTTTCTGCATCGAATAGTTACCCTCATCCAACCGTAACAGATACCCACGTCCTCATGATGTTGACACTTTCAGTTACCAACATCACACTCAATTTTTGATGTTCGTTATCTAATTCCCAAATACAATTTTTTTTTTAAACGTATGCTTCAAAAATGCATATTTTATATATTTCATGAAGTCTCTGTATATGGACATCTAAAAAATGCCCGTTAAGAATGGAAATTCACATTGATTAATATTCATCATTTGCGTCCTCCGCCATATTGGATGCGAGTAACTACAGTTACCCGCATGCGGTTACCCCCTGTGACAACTATTATCCCAAACCAGGAGTTAATGTTAATTATGCTAATTCCATAATGTGAAAAAGTTAACATGGGTAAATGTTTTGGTGGCAAACAATTTACAGCACATCGGCTCAAGTTTTTCATTTTGAACACACACACACACACACACACACACACCGGGTACAGTTGAACAGGCAGTTATTAATGTATTGGTACTTCGTTTCCCATAAATGTGGAGAAAATATTAAACAGAAGATTAAACGATGAACGTAAAACATTATACTGACCGTCACATATAACATATATTATACATAATTACGGTTAGATATATTATATGTTATGTTTATTGTGTATGATGTCAGAACAAAGGTAGCACACTGTTCTGTCGTGAACCTTATTAAGAGAGAAAGAAACCAGTAATCGTCTTGCCCCGAAAGCGAATTCTTTTGTCTGTATTATATATGTTAACTGCTAAATATTATCACATCATATATTTTCGACATATATATATATAATCGTCGAATTTGTGAAAATACTCGCATACTGTACACACACAGTATATATATATATATATGTAATAGTTATACCCACACTTTACGGGGTGTTTCGGTGAATATCCTTACAGTTTTGGTCGTGAGGCCTCCAAGGCGAAGCCGAGGATGTTCTCACGATGAAAACTTTTGGGATATTCACCGATACCACCGATACACCGAGTAAGTGTGGGTAAAACTGACTTATACCCCACTTAAGGTTGAGTTAATTAATTTTTATATTATATTATATTATATTATATTTTAATATATTTTATATTATATTATATTATATTATATTATATTATATTATATTATATTAGATCATATCGCAAATAAAATCAATAACTAGAAAATAGTAAATAATGAAACGAAAATAACGTGGACCAGACGTCGTGAGCCTCACATTTTGTTCTGGAGCAGTGAAACCGTCTATTTCATTTGTTCGTGTCGCACGTGCAAATGCAGTTTGAGGTAGTTTTATCAGTGTGCTTGGGCTGTATTGGTATTGGAATATATTAAAACTCAGGGACGTAGTTTATATTTCTCGGGATGAGAATAGTATGGAGAATTAAGTACTAAAATGCTCTTTCCGAGAACATTTTTAAATTTAGATCGTTTGAAAAATCCTTTTATGATATGTAGAACTAGAAATAATATTTTTTTTGTTTTATGTGTGGGCAATTTACTGGATAGGGGGTAGTTGACACCCCTACCACACTAACTACAGCTCCGCTCATTGCATGATTTTTAACAGACGTATCATGTTGTAAAAATCTCAAGGGAACTATTGTGAATAAGTGCGCATGTGTAATTAAATGGCTCTTTCTATTGGTTGATATATTACGAAAACATAATTTGAACTTTGGTATATGCAAATGAAGTCACCCAGCAAACTAATTTTTGTAGATGGCTTGTTCTATTAGTTGAAATATTACGAAAACATAGCTTGAACTTTGTTATATGCAAATGATAAGGGTCATCAAGCAAAACTATTTTTATCTTATTTTGTAATGGTGAACTGTGAAAGTCGGTCTCGTGTGTGTGTGTGTGTGTGTGTGTGTGTGTGTGTGTGTGTGAAAATAAGCCATTCAGAAAAAAAGGACTTTGAAGGCCAGAATGAGATTTTTTGTTTAATTAAATGGACTTCGGACAATCAAGAAGATTTTAAATTAAAACTGCAGGAGGAGAAATGTTTTGGGAAACAGTTACGCTACTGATTCCCGCAAACACGTCTAAGAACACGTGATCTTGTATAATATATGTTATGACAGATGGACGTACCAAAAGGGGAAAATTCTTCTACATTCTTCAATATGGATATCTAAAGACTTGGTTAAAGGGACACACCCTAGTTACGGCTAGTTGTTAACCATTACGGCGTTGTTTTTCGCTATTAAACCCATTTTTTCACAAATAAAATTGCACTTTACATTTATTATTTAGAATATACATTTCCATTCACCTGAAGTGTTTTTTGGTAATCCTGGTTTTTGTAATACCACAAAATGCATTTTTCGTATTTCAAAAAATCGCACGCACATCTGAGAAAAAAACATTGAGCAGACAAGGTCTAATCTATTTTTAGAGGGGATATTTCCATTTCAATGTCACAGACGTTGGTATATCACGTGACCGTTATCATTTTGGTTCGGTTTGTTTTCTCGTGCACGGTTCGCGCAATCAACATCCGATTTGTTGTTGTTCATTTGTGAGATTTTTCTTCACAGTTCGTGAACATTTTCAGTAACAATAAAGTTCAGACAAGTAAGTGTCTCAATACAAAACGTTACAAACCCTTAAAGGGACACACCCTAGTTACGTTTATTTGTTAACCATTACGGCGTTGTTTTTCGCTATTAAACCCCATTTTTCACAAATAAAATTGCACTTTACTTACATTTTATTATTTAGAATACACATTTCCATTCACCTGAAGTGCTTTTTGGTAATCCTGATGTTTGTAAAACCACGAAATGCATTTTTTGCCTTTTTTCACAAAACGTGTTGTCGAGAAAAAACCGTTAAGCAAGCGAGGTCCAATCTATTTTTAATGTCACAGACGTTGGTATATCACGTGACCGTTATCATTTTGGTTCGGTTTGTTTTCTCGTGCACGGTTCGCGCAATCAACATCCGATTTGTTGTTGTTCATTTGTGAGATTTTTTTCACAGTTCGTGAACATTTTCAGTAACAATAAAGTTCAGACAAGTAAGTGTCTCAATACAAAACGTTACAAACCCTTAAAACCAATAATTTTGCTAAGTCTTACGATATCTGGAGAGGGGATACAACCAGGACAGAACAGTTGAAACATGTTCAGGAGAGGTGAAACGAACGCACCCCAAGTCTGTGAAATTTGTCGTGACGTAGGCATTGTTGTGCTTCGAGCGACATCTACCGGTGACATCAGAATACTAACTTTCAAAATTATTTCAAGTAATTGGGACATGGGGATTTCCCATGGTATTTATCGATATAAAACCTGCTTTTTCACTCCATTTGATAAAAACGTGATCTAAGTGTGTTACAGGTTTGTAGATTAATCAAATTATAATTTATTTTCGCTGGATGGGACTAGGGTGTGCGGCTTTAAGTGTTGAAGGATTTAAAAGACAATGCGTTGCAACCGAACATCGCAAGTGTGAACGTGACGGAAAGTGTTAGTAACGGTCGCGCAGTCGTGCGCTTCTCTAAATGTGAACACGTGCTCATCAAATATAAATAAAACAACGGAAGTACTTACCGGATTTCGATGTAAGTTCTGACAATAAAAGTTCATTTTATTATTCATAATGTTTGTTTGTTTTTTGTTTTGTTTTAAATACAGGAGTAGTTAAATGAAAAGTGTAGGTGTATCATGATACACCTACACTTTCCCTCCAAAAAGTGTAGATGTATTACAATACAGCTACACTTTTGGAGGAAAAGGGTAGGTGAATACACCTACACTTTTAACAAAAGAAACCATGACAACGAGACCTGAAGTGGGGTATAAAAATCCGACTACATTCCCCCAATATGGATACTTTGAATCGGTCAAGTGTTGAAGGATTTAAAAAACCATACGTTGCAACCGAACATCGCAAGTGTGAACGTGACGGAAAGTGATATTATATATATGTGTATGTATGTATATATGTATGTAAATATGTATGTAATATATATATATATGTATGTATATATGTATATATATATATATATATATATATATATAATCATTGGCTTAAAGTTTTCGACAGATTTGGCAAAAGAATGAACTTTTTGACCACGCAGTCTCGAGCTCTGAAGTAGAGACCGTACCGGAAGTCTGGTATCGCCACCCACTTCCCTTACACCATTGTCGTATGCGATTGTTGAAAAACACGTTCCATCAGCGGGGAATAAAACATTTATGCTTAGTATTGCAAGAACACCAGTACTTGTAACGGGTATAAAATACATGATAAAACTTTATACCAAATATAGAACTCGTGTTATTTGCCACTTTACGTTTTATTCAGTGACAAAGTGAAAAAGTAACGATACCACATTTAATTATTGAAAAATAGTGTTGTCATTATTGCAAGTATTTATTTTTGTGGGGTAATTATATTTAATTTATTACTCATGCAGTACATGACAAAATTTAGATGTTTTGATTTATTGTATAACTTTGATCGCCCGTTACCAACATCGTCCTTTGTGTGTGTGTGTTTACTGCAATCAAAGATGGCGGATATTTGTTTACATTTTCAATGATTTGTTATTATGAATACATTTGTTGTGGCCCTGACCTATCTGTTAGGAAATCACATAAAAATAACCCCTTATAACCACACCTTTATTATTAAAGGATGTAGGACAAAATGTCAGTGGAAAGTATGTCAAGTCAAAATGTCAACTATTAAAGTGGTACCCAGGTCAAAATGTCAACTTTCACATTATACTTAATGTAGAGACCGCATAGGAAAACTGGTAGCGCCACACAGTGCCACCATTCCATTGCAGTGCTTCTTTGGTTGAAAACCACATCTTCGTTGGGGATAGTTAAAAGTTATACAACATTTATCTGTAGTACTACAAAAATATCAGTCGTTGTAACTGGTACAAAATACATGTTTTAATTAAGTACTAAATTTCAAATAACTTATCCACCTGATGAGGTTAACCATCCAAAAATGACTATTTTAACAAAACCTGTTGGGTCATCATACATATTATTTCAATATAAGCTATTGTGAATAGACATTTTTATCTTCAGTGTTTAAACATCTGCAGTTGACCTCAACTGTACAAGTATATTAAAATGTTAGTAATATTAGTCACTGTATTTTTTAACTGGACAATATACATAATATAATGTATATTATCAGGGGTGGATCCATGATTTTTTATGGAAAGAAAGAAAGAAATGTTTTATTTAACGACGCACTCAACACATTTTATTTACGGTTATATGGCGTCAAACATATGGTTAAGGATCACACAGATTTTGAGAGGAAACCCGTTGTCGCCACTACATGGGCTACTCTTTCCGATTAGCAGCAAGGGATCTTTTATTTGCGCTTCCCACAGGCAGGACAGCACAAACAATGGCCTTTGTTGAACCAGTTATGGATCACTGGTCGGTGCAAGTGGTTTACACCTACCCATTGAGCCTTGCGGAGCACTCACTCAGGGTTTGAACTCGGTATCTGGATTAAAAATCCCATGCCTTGACTGGGATCCGAACCCAGTACCTACCAGCCTGTAGACCGATGGCCTAACCACGACGCCACCGAGGCCGGTCTGATTTTTTAGGGAAGGTTGCAGGGTTTAAAAAGGGCAGCTATAGTATACTTATAGTGTAAATTCAATGTAGATAAAGAGCCCCCAACAAAGTCAAAATTACAGTAACTTGCATTACATAATAAACTTTTGCAAAAACATCCAGCTGGCCAAGATATTAAATAACCCCACTAATTGTATTACTTTTACATTGTATGTATTTATCTGTTAAACTTATTTGCTGATAGTCAAAAGGAGATGCCTATGTGGCAGTAATGATTGTCTTAAATTCAATAAACTCAACAGCCTCAAATTGACGAAATGCGGTGCAGTGTCGTTAAGCACACGTTCCTTTCCATTCTTGTGTTATTACAAATTCAAGTAGGTATCTTATGACAATTCAAGGCAGCTCTGGTTATTACAAATCAGGGCAATTCTTTGTTACAATTCAAGTCAGCTAGTTTATTACAATTCAGGGCAGTTTTATTACAATTCAAGTCAGTATTACAATTCAGGGAAGTTTTTATTACAATTCAAGTCAGTATTACAATTCAGGGCAGTTTTTATTACAATTCAAGGCAGGTATTACAATTCAGGTAATTTATTACAATTCAGGGCACTACATGCCTCACATTTGTTTTTAATTTCATATGCAATGAGATGACATTTGTCATTAACATATTGACTCATAATGAACAAAAACGCCCATATTTTCATAAATACTGCGACATCTAAAAAAAACAAAAACATTCAGTACTTTCAATTGTTGTAATAGATGTATAAACTGGTTATGAAATATACGAATACAACTATTGTTCAGGTTTGGGATAACAAAATAGCAGTGTGGATGGTGTACTACAAGGAAACATATATATACATACACACACACACACACACACACACACACACACACACACACACACACACACACACACACACACACACACACACACACTAGTTTGTTACGTTTCAGTGCTGAATTGTCAACGAATATATCAAATATGAACAATAGCAAAATACGTAACATTTCTTTTGCTAACGTAAAACATTAATACATACACAGTGCTTTAAAGAAATCTCTAAATTTCTGATGTTTCTCGCATTGGAATGTTATTCTGCATCTTGTACTTTATTTAGTAAACCTTATTTTTCCAAGCAAAAACAAAACGGTTGTTGTCAAAAGTTCTCTAAAATGTTTATTATAACTTAATGTGACCCTGACATTATCAGAAGATTAAAATTACTAACTTTACTATAAATTATATTTTTAATGTATTATTCCTACCAAATTCTAACTAAAAAATACTAATCCTGAGCTTTTAATGTATTGGTTATTTCTGCGTTTATACTAATTTTATGAAAGTGTGACTGCTTAAAACATTGCAGACACATCATATATCAACCTCGTCATATAAAATACCCATATGAATAGCCACTAATACCGTGAATGTATCCCAGTTAGAAGCCGAGATATTGCATTTCCTATTTCAGTAGGTTCATGGTGGCCATCTGGGATTTCTATGTAATATTTCATAGAACCAAGGTAAAAGTTATCTTCATCCAGAGATGTATGCATTTATATGTAACAATGTCACCAAGACAGCTAGAATATGAAGTAATTATGTTTTGTAGAATTTCGTTACCATTTGTTGGTTATATTGATAGACATATTGAATTTATGTTACATATAATTAACTGAAACACTTCAAAGGTAACATATATCAATTCTAAGTTTACATTTCATGATTTAGTATTATAATGTGGCAGCCATCTTGAATTTTCAAACATAAATAATGGAAATATTAGTTGATAACTTTTTTTTTTTTTTAAAAGCATCCTCAAATTATGTAAGATCAATTGAATTCCCACTTTAGGCACAAAATGCCCTGGAAAGTACGTTTTTAAAAAATATTGTCTAATCTAATATTGATGACGTCAGTGCTCAAACTACATCAAATTTAAACCGAAATTACTATCTATTCCACTAATTATATTTTTTCTACATTTTTAATATATTATTCCCAACTACATTCTGAGCAAACACGGTTAATGTCATTACTTTTGCAATTTGTGATGGGTATACCATATAATTGGGCATAGATTGTCTGAACTAATTATTATATGAAGTAGCTTCATCTGGCAGTCTGACATTCGGGCACTATCTTTTAATTCGGGGAAAATATTAGCCTCCCTCATTAGATGATTAATTATATAAAAAAATCCGTTGTGATTTAGGTCTGTTTCTATCGGTATGTCAAAAAAAAGAAGTATCAAATTAAAAATATAAGAAACATTAGCAAACATATTTTGGCTTTAAATATTAGAACAATAGTACTCAAATTCACAATATCATACTTATTACATACCCATATAATATATGATTAAACAGACTACTCAAATTCACAATATCATACTTATTACATACCCATATAATATATGATTAAACAGACTATTCAAATTCACAATATCATATTTATTACATACCCATATAATATATGATTAAACAGACTATTCAAATTCACAATATCATATTTATTACATACCCATATAATATATGATTAAACAGACTATTCAAATTCACAATATCATATTTATTACATACCCATATAATATATGATTAAACAGACTATTCAAATTCACAATATCATATTTATTACATACCCATATAATATATGATTAAACAGACATTTTAAGACATTTTATTACACACATGGAATACACATAATTTAGTTATGTAGACTTTGATGACCCAAAGATTTAGGGTTGACGACTGATGATTCGGGGTAAGCTTGTTGCCAGGATACAGAATCGCTTAAAGGGACATTCCTGAGTTTGCTGCAATTTTTAAGATGTTATCGACTAACAGACGTTTTAATGATTGTAATTACATATAAACTCTATTTTTCTGCATAAAATATTAGTGGCTGTATATTAAACGCGTTTCTGATCGTTCTAATATTCGTACTAGTTTAAATTTCATTTTATTTCCTAAAATATCGTTTTTTTCGTACGTACGAAATTATTTGAAGACAAAAATCCAGTTTGGGTTTCTTAGAAATATTAAGACAACCAAAAACACATTGAGTATACAGACACTGATATTCTAAACAAGAAAATATTTTTAATATGTAAGTTTAATCGTAGAAATATTTTATTAGTCGGAAACATTTTACAATGCAGCAAACTCAGGACTGTCCCTTTAATGTAAATTAGACTTTAAAGTCGCAGACCCTAGTTTCAACCTATGGAAATGGACACTAAGTTTGTTTAATCTAAAAACCTGTAACACATGTGGATAAATTTACAACAGAGTGACACTGAAATAGTAAATACCCTAAAAAAAAATAGACTAAAATTCTTCTTCATATCCGTTGCTTCTCCGAGGTACGTCCGTTTTTAAAATATAAAAAAAAAGCATTTTGTGGTACTACAAACACCAGAATGACCAGAAACACTTCGGATGGACGAAAATGAATAATCTAAATAATAACATGTCAGTAATGTCTGATTTCAATTGTCAAAAACGGCTCTAATAGTGAAAAATACGCGGTTGTGTTTAAAATCTCAAGCTTTGCTACTTTAGCGTAAATTGGCTTTGACACTGCTCGCTTTGATTCGTTGGGGGTTTTTTTGGTGTAGTTTACTAGTGCAAACAACTTGGGAACAAAGTGGAACCTGCAAACGATACATGCAACCCTGCCAGTTTTGACAACCAGAGTTTTATCTAGATGGTAGTCAAACTAAAGATGGTCACTAACGTGGTGCCAACCTAAACGGAATACGTTTTGAAGCCTCGTTCTTTTCCGGAAGAAAAACTAAATTCGCGCTCTTAGCTCAAAGAGCAGGAACAATAATTGTCATGGCACAGAAAACTACGTCCGTGATTTAGAACTTTATCTGTCTGTCCCACATATAGTTTTCGGACATTTTGTTTACACAATGTCTCAAAATAATGAGCTGACATTGTATGTATACCTTTATCATGTACTGTTATAGATAAAGTTTGACCTTCATGCCGATATGCCGATTTGTGAATGAATTGTGGCCCTTGAACTTAGGAGATACGAAAAAAAACTTCCACTACATTTGGTAACTTCTTAGATCAGCAAGACAACGTAACGTTCGCTTTCAGTACCCAATAACACTTGATAACCTCCGATATCAGTAATATATAAAGTAACGTTCGATTTCAGTGTACAGTAAAAATTGGTAACTTCCGAGATCAGTAATATATAAAGTAACGTTCGATTTCAGTATACAGTAACATTCGGTAATCTCCGAGATCAGTAATATATGAAGTAACGTTCGATTCCAGTACGCTATACAGTAACATTTGGTAATCTCCGAGATCAGTAATATATAAAGTAACGTTCGATTTCAGAATACAGTAACATTCGGTAATCTCGGTAATATATGAAGTAATGTTCGATTTTAGTATACAATAACGTTTGGTAACTTTCGAGCTCACTAAAATAAAGTAACGTTCGATTTCAGTATACAATAACATTTGTTGACTTCTGAAATATGTAATATACAACGTAACGTACGATTTCAGAATATAATAACATTTGGTAACTTCCGAGCTCAGTAAGACAAAGCAAATTTGTGCTTAAGGTATTCCCTGTTGGTGGTTGGTTCGTATGTGAGCGAACCATCGAGACATTTGATTACAAAGTTATCATCAGGATGGATGAAGAACGCGATCGACTGGCGACTTAGTCCTTTCTTCATTTCGTCTTCTGGGATCAAAACGCGATGTTTCTGCAAAAGTAAAAACGAAGTATATACAAGTTTATTTGATCTGGCCATTCTGTATAGTATAGGTGCTGCCTTTGTCGCCATTTGTAATAGACTCCCGCCTAATAAAGACGTTTTAATGTCAAAAAGTAAATATTAAATTTAGAATATCAGGGTCCGTATTTCTAGTGTGTTTCTAGCTGCCCTAATGTTTGTAGTAGCTCAAACTGGATTTTACCTTCAAATATACTAAAACGTACTAAAACTATGTAATATATTAGGTTGTAAAATTCAATTTGAACAATTTCACAAAACATAAGAGGGAGCAGAAAAACATTGAGTTTTTATATTCTGAGCAAAATAAAAATGTAATTAAAATTAAATTGGAAGAATGGAACATGCATTGCTTACTGTAGCTTCGTGTCTATACTACAGACTTATTGAGATCTCTTGTGAAAGGAAGAATGGAACATGCATTGCTTACTGTAGCTTCGTGTCTAAACTACAGACTTATTGAGATCTCTTGAGAATTGAAGAATGGAACATGCATTGCTTACTGTAGCTTCGTGTCTATACTACAGACTTATTGAGATCTCTTGAGAATGGAAGAATGGAACATGCATTGCTTACCTATACTACAGACTTATTGAGATCTCTTGAGAATGGAAGAATGGAACATGCATTGCTTACTGTAGCTTCGTGTCTATACTACAGACTTATTGGGATCTATTGAGAATGGAAGAATGGAACATGCATTGCTTACTGTAGCTTCGTGTCTATACTACAGACTTATTGGGATCTATTGAGAATGGAAGAATGGAACATGTATTGCTTACTGTAGCTTCGTGTCTATACTATAGACGTATTGAGATCTACTGAGAATGAAAGAATGGAACATGCATTGCTTACTGTAGCTTTAAGTCTGTTACTGGTCCACCTCTGCAGCAGGTCTCCAATATTAACGAGTACAGCGCCAGGCAAAGGCTTGGCATCCACGTATACACCAGCCGTATTCTGAACCTGTTCAAAGTTAAAGAGACATTCCTGAGTTTGCTGCAAGTTTTAAAATGTTATCGACTAACAGACTTGTAATTACATATCAAATATATTTTTCTGCATAAAATATTAGTGGCTATATATTAAACGTGTTTCTGATCGTTCTAATATTTGTACTAGGTCAAATTTCATTTTATTTCCTAAAATATTTTTATTTCGTACATACGAAATTATTGGAAGACAAAATCCAGTTTGGGCTTCTTACAGATATTAACACGATCAGAAACACATCGAACATACAGACACTGACATTCTAAACAAGAAAATATATTTAATATGTATGTTTAATCGTAGAAATATTTTATTAGTCGGAAACATCTTACAATGCAGCAAACTCAGGAATGTCCCTTTAAAGTTTGTCTTGTTTTTACGATACCTCTAGAGCACATTAATTAATTAATTCTGGGAGCAGGGTGTAGCTCAGTGATAAGAGCACTCCACTGAAGTGCCGTAAGTTACAGGATTCGATCGTACTCTGTGGAGTCGCCACCATCCACCCCCCACCCCCCTAACCCCCCACCCCCACACACTTCCCATCCAGTGCCCAACGACTGGCACATCTAATCTGAACGGCAAAACCGTAATACATGATCACAATGCAGAGTCGAATAGGCATTTGGCAAAATAGTGGTTCAATCCATGAATCTCTACCTAAGTGCATAGTCTAGACGAGAACCGCTTCTCCTGAGGAGACCCTTTATTACTGGAGATTCCATCTCTCTTGCACCGCCACAGAGAGGACTGCCACACCCAGACTAGTTTACTAAATCAAAACGAGCGTTGGACACAGCTCATTAGAATAAATATAGTTGTGATAACATGCACTTACGAATCACTGTCATAACAGTGATGATATCAGGTGTTCGCAAAAAATGAGTATATTTTGCCTCACCGGTGGCATCCGTGGTATATAGTATTTTGCCTATGAGAAAGTGCATATAAATATCCCGCTCTCCTTTATGAACGACAGCCAGGATTTGTGGGGAGGGGGCAAGATGATTGATAGAAATTATGCATACTATTCGCCTAACATCTACAATACTGGGTGGAACCGATGTTGGTGGTTGTGGGGAAAGAAGCTGGATAGTGTTTCTTAAAGGGACATTCCTGAGTTTGCTGCACCGTTGAAGATGTTATCGACTGACAAAGACTTTTTAACGATTGTAATTACATATCAAATATATTTTTCTGCATAAAATAATAGTGGCTGTATATTAAACGTGTTTCTGATCGTTCTATTATTTGTACTAGGTTGAATTTCATTTTATTTCCAAAAAACTTTTTTTTTCGTACATACGAAATTATTTGAAGACAAAATCCAGTTTGGGCTTCTTACAAATATTAAGACGATCATAAACGCATTGAATATACAGATATTGATATTCTAAACCAGAAAATATATTTAATATGTAACTTTAATCGTAGAAATAGTTTATTAGTCGGAAACACTTTACAATGCAGCAAACTCAGGAATGTCCCTTTAACAAGGACGTTGGTGATATCCTGTTGACAACTCGCCCATCACAAACAGCCCGTGGCTTGCTTGTGATCAGCCACTCCATATTATATAGTGCACATCCAGAGTGTTTTTCTCATCAAAATCAGCAAGAATTGTTGCAAACAATTATCCCTTCGTCTTCATTTCTTTTCTGTCAGTTTGTAAACTGTGACTTGTTATTTGTTAACACGATCACTGTATTTGTGGCATCGTTTTAAGAAGTACTTTCTTTTTTTTTTCTCTTTTTTTTTACAGGTTGTTCAGTCTCAGAAGTGATGTTCTTCGTTTCTTCGGCCCCTGCGTGTGCTGTAACCTCACCGTGGTGCAGGGGTGTAACATTCTCTTTGAGAATGGCCAATACAGCACAAAATTGAAGTTTTGAGTAATATTCAGTATCCGTATAATTCTGTGATATTTGTGTTTTTGCACAGTTCTTTACACTGTTTTTGAATTTTTATATTGACGTTGATCATCACTTTATTTATTTGCATTACCATAGTTTGACACCCAATAGCCGATGTATTTTTCGTGCTGGGGTGTCATTAAACATTCATTCATTCATTCATTCGTTTCTTCGTGATTCGCACAAAGTTCAATATGCGTGTAGCTCGTTACTTCTGTGCATTTTTCAAAATGTTGAGTGCAGACAAATAAGTATGTATGTGCATCCCTCGTTCACTATCACAAACACAATAGACCCCCCTATCTTCTTGAAGAATATGTGGATGGGTACTCTGGTATTTGAATAAATGTTTATCACCACACGGAGAATGTTCAATTCAAGAGTTACTAATATACAGCAGAGAGTCACAGCTTTTGAATATTTCTTATCTTTACATAAACGTAACTCCTGTTTTGATCAAAGTTTTTCCAGTTAAAACCAAAACACTGTTTTAAGGAATCCTTCCCCTTTTCATATATGTTTCAAGCGGACAACATTTAGTAGATCCACATTTGAATGGTGAGTGCATCCATATGGCCATTCATCCAGGGTGTGACGGTGTCGATTTTAGTGCTTGATTCTTTACTACTTTATCAAGCGTATCAAGATGCCTGTCCTAGTTCATACAATAAAAGGCCATTTATGGAGAAACATTCTCACATTCCATATTGTTAGAACTATCAGTTAAAGTTAAGGTTTCTTTTGTTTAACGACATCTCTAGAGCACACTGATTTATTCATCATCGGCTGTTGGATGTCAAACATTTAGTAATTTTGACCGTTAGTCTTAGAGAGGAAACCTGCTAAAAAACTTGCATTAGTAGCAAGGGATCTTTTATATGCACCATCCCACAGGCAGGATAGCACATACCAATGCCTTTGATATACCAGTCGTAGTGCACTGGCTAGAACGAAAAATAGCCCAATTGGCCCACCGACGTAGAGAGAGACACAGACAGAGGAGTTATATAGGGAGAGAGAGAAGAAAGTAACGGACGAGAAAAATTGGCAGAGGTCTTAGAGAGAGAGAGAGAGAGAGGGGGGGGGGGGGAGGGGCACATCAGAAAACGATTATACATACATACCATTGTAATGAAATGCACGCAAGTTCGCACAACACACACACAGGCACCTTTAGTTTGAAGTGGGGAGGTAAACCAGGTTTCAGGCCACTCTCCTTTCCCCAAAACAACAACAATACAGGGCGTTGCCAGCTTTTCAGAAGGAGGGGGGTCGAAAATAACTGAGGCTGCTAAGGGGGGGGGGAGGGGAGTCAGAAAACATTTAGTATTTCTAGCAGCCAAATGCAAACAGTTTATATATGCATTTCCCTATGGACATGGCATCACATACCAGGACCTTTTGATGTACTAGTTGCCTGGCAATAGCTACTACGACCCATCGCACCTCAGTGTTCTACCATTGAGAGACATCCCACCCAGAAAATGTTTAACAGAAACTAAAAACTAATAGGTGTATATATTCGCCATTATCATGGGAACAAAACCGAAATAGCTTCCGGTCTTGCGCCACAGTGAGGAATAGCACTGTCAGGATCCGTTTTGTACACACATAACACTCGTACTGCTGTAATGGCTTTATACGTTTTTATTTTGTAAGCTTTCATACTTATATTCTAAGAACCGATTTGACGTTTAGGTTAAACAGTTTTGAAAAGGGAAACAACTCCGACAGTTATGGTGTAAAACGGGGTTGATTCCTGCATCTAGACTTAATGCCGCATGGTGTAGTGTGGTGCCTGTTTAGTGAGAATTGTAACCTTTCAAACTGGACATTGACGTCATAGGGGCTATTGTCTTCTTCTAATGCTATGTTCAGACTACCAACTGCCAACTTTATGCTGTCACGACTTTTACGACTGTCCAGTTGCTAGTCTGAGCGCTCTTACAACTCGTTCTCGTCGTATGACCCATTGGTTGTTAATCTGAGCGCACCCGTCGTAAGTCGGGAGTTTGGGGGAATTACAACGCAACTGTCGAGTTGATCAACTTTCTGATGGCAGTTGATAGTTCGAGCCTGGCATAAGGTAGAATGTTAAACATTGCTTTTAATTAAAGTTAAAGTGTTTTATTTAACTACACCACAGTTTTCCATTAGTAACAAGAGATCTTTTATATGCACCATCCCACAGACAGGATTGCTCATGTCACGGCCATTGATATACCAGTCGTAGTGTACCGGCGGGGGGGGGGGGGGGGGGGGGGGGGGGGGGGGGGGGGGGATTTAGATCAGTCGGTTGAGTGCTCGCTTGAAGTGCTCGCGTCGCAGGATCGAACCACCTCGGTGGATCCATTCAGCTGACTGGGTGTCTTCTCTTTCCAACTAGTGCACCACGACTGGACAAAGGCCGTGGTATGTGTTTTCCTGTCTGTGGAAAAGTAGAAAAAAAAATGTAGCGGGTTTCCTTTGATGACTACGAGTCAGAATTACCAAATGTTTGACATCCAATAGCCGATGATTAATTAATCGATGTGTTCCAGTGGTGTCGTTAAACAAAACAAACATTAACTTTTAGTGTACCGACTGGGACGAGAAATGGCCTAATGAGTCCACCGATGCCGATCCTGGACTGACCGCGCATCAGGTAAACGCTTTACCCACTAGACCACGTTGGTTTACTGACTACAGAGACTACTGCAGAGGCTAATGTGTGTATGATTGGCTAAGTAAAAACAATAGTGGTGACATACGAGGAATACTGTTTTTATTTATATGGAATCTATATAATATATAATAGTACCTGTAAGCCTCCGATGTCATCTTGAAACAGCAAGGTCAAAGTGCCATAGTCGGAATGTTCACCACAGCGGACTTGTCCCGGTTTTATTGCTGACGATTGAACGATTATTAATGACACAAACAAAACAATTGCAATAAGGAGTTTTCAGTCAAACGATGGTATATTTGGAATGAGTAGGCCCTAATATACACGTTTAAAAATTGTATTATACCAGTGCAAATCCCATTGTTACGGAATGAGAAGAAAAAACCCCATTAATTTTATAACAATGTTTTTGTACTTGTAAAATAATTTGTCATATATGGTGTTGTGTAATGTAAATGGGATGATACCGTATGATGACTTGCATACATAGTAAGGTTAATACACATGATTTATTTATAGATCTACAGTACACGACGAACAGCCAGCCCATCAAAACATCATTGGGCTAACCCAAAATAAATAGTATAAAATATAAACATTGAAAACATAGTCATTAAAATCATATTAAACTAATATTTAAACTAATATTTAAACATATTTAAACAAAAAAGATTAATTCAATTTGCAACCTAATTTTTTATATAAAATATTTTAAAGATAAAACAATCATATTTTGAAAATTTCAAGTTCGTTTCTTTTTTTAAAATCTCATATATGTTTGTCCAAAAGAAAACTTATAGCAATACGCGTGTGCTCCATTTGCGGTGTAGTGCAATATAATTAGTTTTGATAAATCAGTATTTAAAAACTCACATCCATCGCTAGGTAGGCGAGGATAGAACAGGCTCCTCAGTGTAGAACTACCGTCACTTCTGCCAATTTGACTGTGGCATTTCTTGAAGAAATGTCTATCCTGAAAACAGATTAGGAAACATATACTCTTCAAATAAGTTGGGGAACCTGAAATATTAATGTTAATATCAACATATGTTTTGACCACAGACATCCTAGTAAAGAACGTTCAGGTTTGTTTATCAACACACCGAAACACATTCCATAGTTTGCACGTGCATCACGTGCGTGGGGTGTCATTCTCGATTTTGACAATTTCCAGGAAGGTCGATTAATCACTGTGGAACATTATTTTTGTCAATCTTTTTCATTCCGTTGAGCATACAGTTGTTATTGTTTTGCTTTTAGTCATTTTTATTGTTTAAATTTGCGATTTACTGATTTAAAAAACGTCAACTTTCAAATTTCACTTTTGACCCCAGTCGTCCTTCAAGATCTGTGGTGGTCATAAAACCTATTGTAATACCGGTTGTAATGTTTGCCCAATTAATTCACTATTATAATTTAACCATTCCCCATAGCTAAAATAGCTTACAATTTTGGCAATTGTAAATTCTTATTAGAGTTCCCCTACTTTTTTAAAGAGTATATATAGACTACAATCTCGTTGTATTGCCAGTTGTTAAGACTAATACAATATATACTTGTGTCAGTCATAAACAAACGTAACTGATTCAAACCGACGAGGAAATGAAGTGGTTTACAAGACTTGTTAAGTTAATAAAATGTCAGTTTCAGAAAAATTGATGCTTTATATGTTTAAAACAATCATATCTTAGCCGGTTAATATGAACCACAGATAGGGATATTTATTCCATATAACGACCGCCATTGTGCATATAACCTCACGCAAAATGCATGCATTAAACCAGCAATCTGTTTGTTAATCTTCATGTTACCCAGTTATGTACTTCACAGGTTTTGTGAAAACACTTTTCAAATACATGTGCATATAATTATGACATCTGTTTTCAATGGCAAACATGGTAAAAGTTTTCAAAAGGCGGACGCTTCTGCATAAGAAATTTTTTGAATCAAAGCTGCTGTCTTTAGTATCACATTACAACATCGTTTACTAATGACAAATACAAACACAAATACACGTTTAATAAACCCGTCAGTTTTCGCCATAAAGAGATATCGTCAATTAGTCTACATACCAATCATAATTATGCCGCCATGGCTTGACAGGGCATTAACGTCACAGGCACACAGACAGTGAGAGAGAGAGAGAGAGAGAGAGAGAGAGAGAGAGAGAGAGAGAGAGAGAGAGAGAGAGAGAGAGAGAGAGAGAGAGAGCTAGGAGACAGAGCGAGAGAGAGAGAGGGAGAGAGGAGAAGGGAGGGATCCAGAGAGAGAGAGAGAGAGAGAGAGAGAGAGAGAGAGAGAGAGAAGAGAGAGGAGAGAGAGAGAGAGAAACAGAGAGAGACAAGGGAGGAGAGAGAGAGAAACGAGAGAGAGGAAACGGACAGAGAGAGAGAGAGAAACGGACAGAGAGAGAGACAAGAGAGAGAGAGAGAGAGAGAGAGAGAGAGAGAGAGAGAGAAGAAAGAAATATAGTGCTATATGAAGAACCTTCGATTGAGGGTGGAGATGTTTCGTTTGATTTTGACAACCCTACCTTCTTATGCTTTGTAGTATTTCAGAATGTTTTATAAAGTGTAAGTAATCTCAAAGTTAAGTTTGTATTTTTAAAAAACGTTATCATGTATACATTTTTTTAATTCTACAAATGACACAAATTCAAATTGACAACCTCCAGTTTCAAACCAACGGCAAGAAGATCCAGTATTCTAAACACCAGAACCGAGCAGGAGTCGAGAAATTCGATAAAACGGCTCTTCATGTCCGGTACTACGACCAACGGCCATACCTTTAAAAACAAAATATTTTATTGTTAAAACATAAAATAATAATATTCAGTTGCTATAAAAGCTAAACGTTAAAGCTAAGAATAACAATCATTCTGAGAGTACTGCAAAAGCAATATATGTCACCTACCGAGCCAAACAAATTTTCTTATTTCCTAAATTCAAGGGCCACCACTGTGAAAATAAATCGTTATAAAAGTCATACTTAATCTGTAACGGTACGTGATAAAGCTGTACACAAAATGTCAGCTCAATATCTCAAGGCACTGTGAACAAAAAACATGCAGCATTTTTTTTTTTTTTTCGTATATCCAAAGATTAATGTCCATACCTCTGTCAAAAATAGGTAAATCGCCATGAAAGTCAAACTTGAGCTGTAACAGTACATGATAAAGATATACACAAAATTGCAGCTCAATATCTCAATGTATTGTAAAAAAAAAAAAAATATCCGGAAAACTGTTGGACAGACGGACGGACAGACAGGCAGACAGACGGACGGAGATGAAACATATAGTCCCTTCAGGTGGGGGACTAATAAAAATAAAACAGCAACAAATACTGGATGTTGCTTGGCTCTCACGTTGTTTACAAGCCATATTGTATTCCACAAAAACAAAGCAAAATCTGTTTGTGATCTACACAAAATCTGTGTTAATGAACCACGATGCGCGTTTAATTATTCTAAAATCAAATTACCAAAATTGAACCATGCAACATCCGAGATCAGACGTCTGCAATGGCGACCAGACTGTCCTATGCTTATACCAAGGTTCGAAATATTGCCTTCCCGACAGGTCAACAGGTCAGGTAAACAGGTCTTCAGGTTAAAATCTCCACTGTACGGGAATTGTTTTGTTTGGGGGTTGTTAGGGTTTTTTTTTTTTTTTTGGGGGGGGGGGGGGGGGGGTTGGGTTTTTTGTTGTTGTTGGGGTTGTGGGTTTTTTTGTTTTGTTTGTTGTTGTTTTTGTTGTGTTTTTTTGGGGGGTTTTTTCTTTTGGGGGGGGTTATCTGTCATCCCGTCGGACCAGAAATTATTTTACGTTTATATTCACACATCAGTTTGAATCCATTTTGTTTGATCCTGCAGTTTTTGATTCAGGCCGGCAGCATTTCCAGCTTGCCGAACAGAATATCCAATTTCGAGCCCTAACTTACACATGCACCAAAGTGTTCCGCTAAACTCTTGATTATATGACACACAATATACATGTATAGCATGAACATTTACTTAACAGTAAATATAATCCTGCAATACCCACTCCCCGCTTAAGGAACAAAACATTTTATTTTTTATTTTCTTCTACTATAAACCAAAGCAGTTATTTCTGTCCCAACATAGCACGTCTACGAGTCTTCGTCATGACAAATATACTTACAACTAGTCTGAAGGGGTGTAGAAAGTGTGGTTCTTTCTATGTCCGAATATTGTTACCTACCCTATATATAGCTGGTATTCAAAACTTGTGGCAATCCTTGCCATTAGATCGACCGTTCCAAATTGCGCCTAATTTCCTTCACCCAAAACGCGCACCCTGTCTCTTTGGATTTAATCCTACGGGACATCCTAAATTCGATAGCACCAAAACACACACACACACACACACACACACACACACACACACCGCCTGCTACCGATCACGGTCGGACTGCTGGTGCTCCCTTGCACCTGCCAGTGCAGGCGGTCACTCCTCCACCTGCCCCCCCCCCCCCCCCCCCCCCCCCACACACACCTTTTCTGTCTTTGACAGAGATACCGACTGAGGCCGATACCTGTGCCCAAGATAGGTGTGTGCTACAACAGCTTGCTCTGGATGTGCACGTTAATCACTACTCCACTCCACTCCACTTGTGGCACCATGTTTCAACCGTTTCTCAACCGAAATAGTGCAACAAATGGACACATAAACCAAAAACGTATAAACCTACCGAACTCACTAACTCCCGATATTGAAGTATTTGCATCACTATTAACAAAATAAATCTTCCAACGACAACATAACAAAATTTCTCGCCATTTTAAATTTTCTAAATAGAGGGAAGCAACTCGCCCTGCACATTAAGAAAAGTATTGATTTAATGTGCGCCCTGCACTAACTTACAACTAGCGTTAGTTTGTTTATGTCAGTATAAATGATCATGTATGTAAACATTCGTAGTTGAACAATGCTTGTTTGACAATGTTATGCATGTTTAGAAGTACAAATCCATGAATCACTGGTTGTATCACGTTCGTTTGTATTTTCAATTATTGTTCACTTACAGGAAACTTGTTTGACTAGAAGTGTCCTCACTTGACTCACTGACTGGCAGTTGAATGATTCTTTCAAATCAGCAGGACGCTCTGGGTTGAGTCTGAAAATTTAATAATGTGCAAATGTATTAGTTCAAAATTACCTATCTGGCGTTTCCACGCACACACACACACACACACACACACACACACACACACACACACACACACACATACATACATACATACATAAACACACACATACAGACATACATACACATACATACATACATACATACACATACATACATACATACATACATACATGCATGCATGCATACATACATACATACATACATACATGCATGCATGCATGCATGCATGCATACACACACATACACACACATACACACACATACACACACATATACACACACATACATCTACACACACACCTACATACATACATACATACACACATATACATACATACACACACACACACAAACAATAACTAAAAAATTATTTTATCACGAACTTTTCCCGCTCTAGAGCAGCCCATCCGTGGTTGCTGTTCGTGGGTCGTGCGTACGTCTGCTTCACGTCTGATGGCAGATCGAAGAACTGTCTAGATGTTTTGAAAACATCATCTACCTAAAACAAAAAGAATTACAAAAGGAGTAAAAATGTAAGTAGGCATTTACGGCGTTGATTTTGAAATCTACGTAAAAAAACAAAATACTTACAGAAAGTTTTGGTGGTGTGTTTGTGGGGGGAGGGGGGTCGTGGGGTTTGTTCGTGTGGTTGGTTGGTTGGGTTTTTTTTTGGTTTTTGGTTTTTCTTTGTTTCGTTGGATTTATTTTTTATCAAATATATACATAATTAAGCCTATATGCACGTCTATCACGGGCACTTATTCTTAACTAGGCCATTTGTTTAAGATCGTCATGAAAAGTTGAAAAACTATTTCGTACACTGGTCTTGCCCATCTGTAACATTGGGCTTCAGCGGTTGTAAATTAGTGATAAATAATTTGACTAGTACAATAGTGTCAGGTCAGGTCAGGTCAGGTCAGGTCATGGGGTTTTACGTGCACATTCAGAGCAAGCTGTTGTAGCGCACGCCTATCGTGGGTACAAGTGCCGGTCTTGGTCGGCTCCTCTGTCCAGGACAGGAAACGGGTGGGGTGGTGTGTTTAGGAGGGGCGGACCGCCCGCACCAGCACCAGCAGCCCGACCGGGGTTGGTAGCGGGCGGTGGTAACTTTGGCGCTCTGGGATTTTGAAAGTCCCGTAGGATTAAGCCAAAGAGAAAATTGCGCAGTTTTAATGAAGAATTAGTGCATTTTTTAACGGTTCGCCGAAATATAACGGGCAGATACTTATAGTTTTTAATATTAGAATATCGAGAGTAACTCGTTATACAATAGTGTTCTATTCCTTTACATTTATTTAACGTAAATCGCAAAAACCAGTCTAGCGAGCAACCGAGAGTGCTCGCCATTCTGAAGAATGTACCGAGGATGACCCCCACTCCCTCTTACCTGTGTTGCAGATGTGCTACCGTGGATCACAAAGGGGTATACAACATGCATTGCATTAATTATCACTTTAGTAGTCTTCTACATGTATAATATATAATGATTCAAATTTCCGCACTACCGACGTCACCAATGCCCTAGGACCAGAGATGCATTTTGCGCCCCTAGGCCACTAATGCCCCCCCCCACCCCCACCCCCCCCCCCCCCCCCCCCCCCCCCCCCCACACACACACACACTTTCCCCACCACCAAACCCCACGACTTCAAAACCATAATCGTAATACATGTAGGCTGTGGTCAGTTTGTTAGGGGTCTGGGACAATAAAATATTTGAAATAAAGCGTTTGGAATAAGCTGTTCACTACGTACATGCAAATGCAAAAACATTCATCCATTTCAACTTATTTTCGTGCTCATATCTAATTAAGGTTCAAGCACGCTGTCCTGGGCACACACTTCAGCTATCTGGGCTGTCTGTTCAGGACAGTGGGTTAGTTGTTAATGGTTAGTGAGAGAGAAGAGGGTGTAGTGGGCATACACCTACCCACCGAGTCGTTAAAACTTGCTGTGTGTGGGAGCCGGTACCGGGCTGCGAACCCAATACCTATCATCCTTATATCCGATGGCTTAACCACGACGCCACCGTGGCCGGTCGCGAAAACAAAACACTACTAGTATAGGGATTCCTATTCGAGCTCACGAGGCCATTTACCTTTCGGACCGACCGTTCAAAATTGCGCCAAATTCCCTTGATAAAAATTGCGCACCCTTTTCTCTTTGGCATTTAACTGCTCCATTCAAATTCCATAGCACCACCACCACCCCCACCCGCCTGCTACCGATTTGATCGGGTTGCTGGTGCTCCCTTGCTCCTGCCAGTGCAGGCGGTCCCTCCTCTCCCCTCCCCGCACCTTTCCTGTCGTGGACGGACAGGCGTGCGCTACAACAGCTTGTTCTGAATGTGCACGTAAAACCCTATGACATGACATGACATGAGCTCACGATGCGACAAGACGTCTCTGACTGTACTCTCGCATTACCCCCACACACCACCACCCCAGCCCCCAGCCCCACCTGGTGATCTTGCTTGCAAGCTACGTAAGATTGTTGGAGTACCGAGTCGCGTTACACCGGGTCACGGGCTTCATTGACTTTGGACCGGCCTCGGTGGCGTCGTGGCAGACCATCGGTCTACAGGCTGGTAGGTACTGGGTTCGGATCCCAGTCGAGACATGGGATTTTTAATCCAGATACCGACTCCAAACCCTGAGTGAGTGCTCCGCAAGGCTCAATGGGTAGGTGTAATCCACTTGCATCGACCAGTGATCCATAACTGGTTCAACAAAGACTATGGTTTGTGCTATCCTGCCTGTGGGAAGCGCAAATAAAAGATCCCTTGTTGCTAATCGGAAGAGTAGCCCATGTAGTGGCGACAGCGGGTTTCCTCTCAAAATCTGTGTGGTCCTTAACCATATGTCTGACGCCATATAACCGTAAATAAAATGTGTTGAGTGCGTCGTTAAATAAAACATTTCTCTCTCTTTCTCATTGACTTTGGTGTACGGCGACCTGGTCCCTTTTAAGAGGACGAGGAGGAAGAGGAAACGTGCGCCAGGAGCGTCACGGTGGGGGAACCAAACCTGGCGGCTCAACCGCCAGCGCCGGTTCCTTCCGCGATGCCGCCCCCCACTTCTCCACCGAAGAGGACCGGCGATGGAATAGAAGACCACCACGGATGTTACCTACGGCGAGCTTGATACTGCAGTGTATCAATCGCCGCCGTTGGTTCCGACCTCGACCTCGACCCCCAATACGGCGACTCCGGGACAGCGGTCAACTTTACCGACCGCCCCTAGAGCACATTGATTAATTAATCATCGGTAATTGGATGTCAAACAGTTGGTAATTCTGACACGTAGTCATCAGCGGAAACCCGCTGCATGTTTCCTAATGCAGCAAGGGATATTTTATATGCACCATCCCACAGGCAATATAACATAAAACCACGGTCTTTGATATACCAGTCGTGGTGCGCTGGCTGGAACGAAAAATAGGCCAATCGGCCCACTGACGGGGATCGATCTTAAACCGACCACGCACCACTGGGCTACGTTCCGCCCCTTTCTCTATTACAATGCAACCTATAGTGTATAACATACACTTACCAATGCACTGGGGACGCCGTGGTTTACCAGGTAACAGAAACCGACGGAGTTGAAGGCTTGTATCAATTGTGTCGCGGTGTGCTCGTTTTCTGACTGGGTCACGTTAGAGCAGCTGCTGTCAGGGGTCAGCAAGTCACACGAAAAGTCAATTGTGGGAATCATAACTTGACTGTTTTTGTCGCCTGTAGTTGCACGTAACCAGCCTCCTCTTGTGCCTGAACCGCAAGGATGTGGGCACGTTAATATAGCCCCCCCCCCCTTCCAGCCTCCTCAAAATGTGGAACTGTCGTGTTGTCTTTGTGTGAACTGCTGTGTGGTCAGCTGTAAGTGGTCTGTGGTCAGTAATAGGTAGACTGTACGAATGTCAAGTTGAAATGTCATTAACATGTTGGGTATCTGGCTTGTTGAACTAAAGGAAAACGTGCCTTTGCATTTAACTGGTTTTGGTCATAGATCAAAATTATTTACGCACAGCACTTTTATTAATACCAGTAGACTCGTTGATTTTTGTATGCACTTTTGCCTGAATAGGAGCAACATATCCTACAAAGGACAGTAACTGTTGCAGGAGCATGAGCAGGACATTTTACAATATTACACTCATACCGTCTCAAATAACATTTTATTGGGGGTAAAAGTCCAGTGTAAATTAAAACAAAAATTCTTTACAAATTACCATCAAACTGCATAGGTTAACTCTTTTTTTTTTTTGGTGATACAAGTTTTAAGGCAATTGATGGAACATCTAAGGTAATCTGATGGACACAACCGTAATACATGATCAGGGCCGTATATCTCTGCACAAAGCAAGAGTCGAATGGGCATTTGGCAAAACAGTGGGTGATTCCATGGATCTCTATCTAGGAGAACAGCCACTCCCAAGGAAATCATTTGCTGTGAATTTCACCCCTCTTCATCACCACAAAGTTTATTCCATCCCTCTTGCATCGCCACAAAGAAGACTGCCATTCCCAGAATAGTTTACTAATGCACGCGCAGTTCTACATTTAGTCTGTTTCTACTGCATTATCTTTTACCCTCTATTGATCGTCACGAATCAGAGACGAGCTAGACGCAAAAACGGTTACAGAAAATTTGCAGTTGTCTCATAATTACATTTCTTAGCCAAATTACAAAACAATTTCTCACCCTAGTGCGAATTATCAATATTACATTCAGTTTAATCATCGTCCACGAAAATTAGTTGCCTGGCGTCATCTAAAATATTTAAAGCATGTTTACACTGTTGGGTACAGACACGTACCTCACAGATCACTAATTTTGTTCTGTAATCTGCAACGATATTTAATTACAAGGTACATTTGTTTTGACTAAAAGGTGAGTGGGTGGGATACTTTGCAAGAAGATTCTTGTTTTTTACAAACCCAAGTGAGAGATGTGACCGCTGTAAAACGTTTCTTTTGTTTAACGGCACCACTAGAGCACATTGATTTATTAATCATCGGCTATTGAGTGTCAAACATTTGGTAATTTTGACATATAGCCTTCCAGAGGAAACCCGCTACATTTTTCCATTAGTACCAAAGCATGTTTATATGCACCATCTCACAGACAGGACAGCACATACCACGGCCTTTTATATACCAGTTGTAGTGCACTAGCTGGAATCTGAAATAGTCCAATGGGTCCACCGACGGGCATCGATCCCAGACCGACTGCGTATCATCAAACAAGCGCTTTACCACTGGGTTACGTACGTCCCCACTGTATGACCGCTGAAGATCATTTTCGTCTACAACATACGTTGGAGATCACTTTTGAGACGTGTGATTCGTTGTTACACAGCCATACCATCAACTAAAACGTATTTACGTCGCATGCAGTGAATATGCGCCGTAGAGCAATCAATTTTTATATTAATTTATAGGTCACAAAGCAATCAACTTCGGCTCTGTTATTTTATTGAATGGGAAGTCTATGCCTATGGCAACCGGGTGACTGTGGATCAAACAATCGTAAGTCTGGAGACGAAAGTGGTCTACAACGGACCATCTCTAACATAGGTGTGTCAGTAAAATCATTTCTGTCTTTTTTAAACTACAGTAACAAGTTTTGTCGTATTTAAAAAAAAAACATACAATAATGTTGAAAAACACATAAAAATTTTTTATGTTCAATCCGCGGGCGTTCGCCATCGCAAACTTCATTTATTGGAAATACTGCTAGTTTCCGTAAATAATAGTAAATAACGGCGATCGTGCTTGATTTATTATATGTACACAACTTACGTGCAGCGTTAGTTGCAACCTGAGGCACTCTTATATTTACGTCCAACTACACGTAACTTACGTTTTCGTTGTTTCGTGAATAGCTTTTCAGTCGTAGATTTACGTTTACGTGTAAAACTAGGCTTACGATGTTTTGTGAATATGGGTCATGTGTATTAACCATATAGATGCATTCTGCGATGTAACAGAGTAGAGGTATATTGTAAAATATAATTATTCAGAAAATTTCAGTTACAACTGTGTACTTTATAATTATTAATAATAATAAAAATTAAATTTTCATAAAATAACAATAAGACATAAAATAATGTAATACGATTTAAAATATATCAAGTATAGTTGTATGTTGACCTTTAATTTCATTAACTGGTTAATGTATGGTAATTTTGGTTGTTGTTGGGTATTGTTGTTGTTATGGGCGTTTAAATACTTGAAAAATTATATTCATGAATTTGGCTAATTTTTTTTAGTGTGCTTATTCTTTTACTGCTCATAAGTTCTCTAAATGTATATATATTTGGTCGTATATAATAATATGGACGTAAACATTCTTTCCGGGTATTATTGAAAAAACTACATACAAATAAATAATGAAATTCATCTCCTATGTCGTTTTCATCACAAATAGTACAAAGTATATCTTCTAATAGAACTGTATTCCAACGTCCAGTCTCAACAGGTAAATAATGGTTAGAAGTCCTAAATTTTATCATAACAGTCCATAATTTTTCAGGAATAATATTAAGATAATTTTTAAAATTTAATTGGTCTTTGAAATATTCGTAGGTTTTACCTCTGATGATTCTGAAATATAATTTTATCATGTTTGTAAATACTGGTCGTTTTGTCGTATGCTAATTTGTTGTGATAGCCATTTTACCGATAGAAAGGTTTGTGATAGCCATATATTACTCATTCCTAGATAATCTAAAATGTTTTTAACAGCAGTAATCCAGTTATAGTTAGTTCCATTGCTAATATGGTCTCTCATCATTGATTTGTATAATAATAGAGATAGTTTAGATTGTTTCCCCGAGATAACTTGTGCCCAATAACAAATTAATGTTTTGTGGATAGTCAACTCGACTGGCATTCTACCAAGTTCACCATATAACATGCAAATTGGGGCAGCTTTTTTCACAGGGAGAATATGTCTAATAAAATTGATTTGAACAGAGTTATAGATGTCGTTGTTTTCGAATCCCCATATTTCACATCCATATAATAATATTAGCAGAACCATCGAGTCAAACATTTTGAGTTTACATTCTATTGATAGATGACGATCTTTTGCTTTTGCCAGAACGAAATACATAGCCTTTGTCGCCTGTTGTTTAAGTCTAATCTTAGTATTTTTGAATTTATTTAGTTTAGTAAAAATGGCACCTAAATATTTGTATTCTTTGACATTTTCGAGAGTAGTTTTTCCAATCTTAAAAGTATATTTATAATCTTTAGAATTCCATTAAAAATTAAGACTTGTTTTTGTAGTATTTATTTAAAGTTTCCAAATATTACAATATTGATCGAATATATTTAATGTGTGTTGTAAATTGACCGCACTTGTTGCTAGTAAAGCAGTATCGTCAGCGTACAATAAGCAAATAAGATGTATTCCAATGTCTAGTGTGTTATTTTTATTATCTGCGATGGAAGAAACACCTTCACAACCGTGGTTAAGTAAATAGTTTTCTAGATCATTTAGATACAGGGAAAACAAAATCGGGGATAAATTTTCACCTTGACGTACATCATTATGGCATGCGAATAATGGTGATTTCTTGTTATTTACAAATATTAATGATTTTATACCTTGATACATTTGATATATGATTCTAAAGAATTTACCATTTATGTTATTTTCTAGTAACTTGTGTCATAGATGTGCACTTGGGATCATATCGAAAGCTTTTTCAAAATCCACAAATGCGCAATATAGTTTCTTTTTCCTTTTTTTCAGGATATCAGTTATGAATGAAGTGTAAATAAGTAATCTATAGTCGAATAACTTCTGCGGAAACCAACCTGGGCTTCGCTCATAACATCGTTTTCGCCAATAAAAGTAGTTAACCGGTTATTTAATACTGTTGTAAATAACTTTGAACAGCAACATAGTAATGTAATTGGTCGATAGTTTTCAGGGGATGAACTATTACCTTTATTTTTAAAGATTGGTATAATTATTCCAGTCAGCCATTCTTCTGGATACACACTATGGTCTAAAAGTATATTAAAGAGTTTAACAGAATGGGAGCAATAAAAGAGCTGTCGATTTAATATATTCGTTAATTATTTTATCTACACCTGCTGCTTTATTGTTTTTTACTTGTTTTATTGATTTTAGTATTTCGTTTATGATATCATCGTTGCTTACTTGGTCTACGAGATCATCAGTATTTATGTCGGGCACTGTATCAGCCGATAGGTCCTTATTTAATTCACTGAAATAATTAAAGAAGTCTTCAACCGGTGGTACACTTTCTGTCCTGCTTTTTGTCTCTTTAAATATTTTATAGAATTCTTTGGGGTCATTTGTTTTTAATAGCCTCGTATTCCGCTCTGTTTTAAATTTGTAATGAGAATAAGATTTAAATATATATTTCTTATAGCATTTACTTGTGTTTGTTAAGTTCATTTTATTTGCTATAGTTTTATGTTTTGAGAAACATTTTTTTGCCTCAAAATATTTTGTTCGTAGAAACTTTACTGAACCAGGGTCGCTTATTATTTGGCGAAGTGCCAGATCTATGTTTACGTGTCGGCACGTGGACGAATGGTAAGTTGGCTGAGTCTAAAAATAGCTTGTTCAGCGTGTTGACTGTTTGGTTTACACGTGTTGGGATACTGATAGATTCATCATCGAGAATTACCGATAGTGACTGAAGTAAGTTTGTATTGATATTGCTAATAAATTCTTCACTTTTATTGGCGTTCCATTTACGGATATTAATTGACTCAACTCGTCATTTACACATTGGTTATGTATAGTTTGTATGTCACGGGCTGTCTGAATCTTACAGGTAAGTACAACTGCACAGTGGATATATCTGAAAAGAGTGGGTCAAAATTACACACTTCAAAGTCAATGACAGATTTAAACATGTGGTGAGTACCAATAACATAATCAATCAAACTGCAATCTTTACTGGTGACTGCGCCTATATTTTTATCTTTTCCGCATCTACCATTGAAGATATATATATTATTATATTTGCACAAATCAAGAAGTTTGAGACCATGGCTGTTAACCTTACCCTTATCCTGGCTTGCTCTGTCCCTGGGTACATTTAAAGTGTCAAGCTTTGCTATATCATTTAAAAAGGTTTCCATGTCAACATTATCAATATATGTAGTAGTATGATCATCAAGTGTAGTGTAATCGGGCAAACATCTAGTTCTTGCGTTAAAATCACCTATTAGGAGCAGAGGTTTTCCTGGTTCTGTCATTTGGGAAATTTCATTTTCAACAATATCAAAAGTATCAACTTTTAAAGGAGAGGACAATTAAGGCATTTGGCCTGGTATTCATATTCAACGATATATAATGCACATTATTGCTTAATATCAACACGTATAATCGTATAGTTAATTAATAAAACGGTTAAATGTGACGGCTATTATATATAACGGGCGCAGCCATTTTGTACCATCTCAGTGAGTACACCCTCTGGCGAGCTGGTGGTTACGTAATATTTAACGCGTAACGTCAGGAATGAAAAGAAAGAAACAAGTGTTTTATTTAACGACGCACTCAACACATTTTATTTACGGTTATATGGCGTCAGACATATGGTTAAGGACCATACAGATTTTTTTTTTTATAGAGGAAACCCGCTGTCGCCACATAGGCTACTCTTTTTACGACAGGCAGCAAGGGATCTTTTATTTGCGCTTCCCACAGGCAGGATAGCACAAACCATGGCCTTTGTTGAACCAGTTATGGATCACTGGTCGGTGCAAGTGGTTTACACCTACCCATTGAGCCTTGCGAAGCACTCATTCAGGGTTTGGAGTCGGTATCTGGATTAAAAATTCCATGCCTCGACTGGGATCCGACCCAGTACCTACCAGCCTGTAGACCGATAGCCTGCCACGACGCCACCGAGGCCGGTCGTCAGGAATGAGCCCTAGAACTAGAGAAGCACAATCTACCTGGTTTTTGCGGGATGATAAATAGTCAAACATTGCAATGTTCTGCAATAATACACATTCCAGTAAGCCAGCAATAAGTATATCCAGCACTATATATATATATATTATTTTTCAATACAAAATAAAATACCATTGTCAAAGTGGCTACACAACAAGTCGAAACAATGAACAATGTTTTGCCCATGCATTAACCTACGTACTGAAATGATACATGGAGTGTTTTCTTAGTTAATTGGTATATGCTGTTAGTTGCTTCTACCTGTGATTCCTGATTGGCAGGTGTGTATTTGATTGGTAACCAGATAAGCCAATTAACTGACGCTGTCTAGACACAAAAATACATACCGGTATTGTGGAATATTACCTGTCGCCCCTAAAATGGTAATGGACATGGTTTATGACTGTAGATAGTTCTGTAAAACTATTGATTAAGTAGACTTTTCCATCTAAAACCACAGAACTGACCAATTACGTAGTCCCAAAGAAAAGAAAATCATCACTTGGGTATCGTGGGTTGTCGTTTTTGTTCCAACGTAGCATATTAATAGGCCTAATAGTGTACATTTTTCCTTTGGATTATTAAACAGAGAAAAATACTATAACCCCATTTTGTTCCGTTAATGCAACTTGAAATATATTTAGTTAAATAGGTTATTATATTATTACGTCGTTTATGCTGTTTTACAAGTCCGGTTGATCAAAGAGAAGCGCCTTGTCGAAAATTACTGCTTTTGTTTACACTGTACATACAGGAGATGGTCAGGAGCTGACGTCACTTCGCCCCAAGCTATCCCACCGGACGTCACAAAAACGAAACAAAATGGCTGCCCCCAGTTAGCAGGAATAATCATGTTTTTTTATTAACTCTAAAATTACGCGTTTTTCATTCGCTAAAGTGTCAGTATGTGTTGGTGGTCCAGGTATGCATCTTTCCAACACATAAGGCTCTTGTTTGAGTTGACCCTACCTTTAAGTATGGTGAGCCAATTGGGGGAATATACACAACACTAGCAGTTACGCTATTACCTATACACTCTTTGTCTAAAATACTAAACCATGAAATATACTGTGAGTTATTTTTTACATTTATTTTAACTAGGTTGGTCAGTTCATTTCTTACACCAATAACAATACCACCAGATGATCTTTTACCTTTTCTGTTATTGAAATGTAGAGTGTAACCTGGGATTAACTGTGATAAGCAATCACTTTCATCTGTTTTACTTTCAGTAAAGCATAGAATATCATATTATGACACAAAATTTAGAAAGTCAGGTACAACCAATTTGTTTCTTAGGCCTCAGACATTTAAACTGAGTATTTTTAAGTTGTGTTTCATAATGTTGGTATAGTCTATGTTATCAGTGGTTTGGGAATTATATACAGTGTAAGATGAGGCCTGGCTGTTTACAAAATAACTAAGGTTACAATGTAAGTGCATGGGTATCATTGGTAGGTTCAATAGCAAAACAGTGGGGGGTTACATGGCTATTTACAACATATGTATGCTTTGCTTTAAGGAGATGTACATCACTGATCACAGTACTGGGCTGTGTATATCCACTTGTATTACTGTGATGGGTCTCACAATTTATTTGTCTATTTACATTGTATATATAGGTGGATTCGGGTGCAAGTACACCATTGGTCTCAACATGTTTCTTGTGCTACAATTTGGGGTCATATTTGTTACATTCTTATCCACAATATGTCCACTTGTAGTACAATGGGGGTGATATATGATATTTTGTTGTTTACATCATACATATCAATGGTTTTAGGTACATCATAGGTCACAATATGTTCACTCGTAGTACAATGGGGGGTCACATGTGGTATGTGGCTATTTACATCATACATATCACTGGTTTTAGGTACATCATAGGTCACAATATGTTCACTTGTAGTACAATGGGGGATCACATGTGGTATTTGGCTATTTACACCATACATATCAATGGTTTTAGGTACATCATAGGTCACAATATGTTCACTTGTAGTACAATGGGGGGGGGGGGGTCACATGTGATATTTGGTTGTTTACATCATGCATATGAATGGGTTTAGATACATCATAAGTCATATGTTCACTTGTAGTACAATGGGGGGTCACATGTGGTATTTGGCTATTTACATCGTACATATCAATGGTTTTAGGTACATCATAGGTCACAATATGTTCACTTGTAGTACAATGGGGGGTCACGTGGTATTTGGCTATTTACATCATATATATCAATGGTTTTAGGTACATCATATGTCACAATATGTTCACTTGTAGTACAATGGCGGGTCACATTTGATATTTGGTTGTTTACATCATGCATATGAATGGGTTTAGATACATCATAAGTCATATGTTCACTTGTAGTACAATGGGGGGTCACATGTGGAATTTGGTTATTTATATCATACATATCAATGGTTTTAGGTACATCATAGGTCACAATATGTTCACTTGTAGTACAATGGGGGTCACATGTGGTATTTGGTTATTTACATCATACATATCAAAGGTTTTAGGTACATCATAGGTCACAATATGTTCACTTGTAGTACAATGGCGGGTCACATTTGATATTTGGTTGTTTACATCATGCATATGAATGGGTTTAGATACATCATAAGTCATATGTTCACTTGTAGTACAATGGGGGGTCACATGTGGAATTTGGCTATTTACATCATACATATGAATGGGTTTAGATACACCATAGGTCACAGTATGTTCATTCGTAGTACAATAGGGTTTCACATGTGGTGTTTGGCTATTTACATCATACATGTGAATGGGTTTAGATACATAGGTTGTTTCTGTGGATTTACCTGTAGGTACATTATTTGTCACAGAATAGTCACTTGTATTGTAAAAGGGTATCACATTTGATATTTGACTGCTTATGTCATACATATCAGTGGATTTAGATACATCATAAGTCACAATTTGTTCACTTATGGTACAATAAGGGATATGTGGTATTTGGCTATTTACATGATACAAACCATTGGGATTCAGATCATCTTTTTTTTGCAGCATAGTTTTGATTTAGTTCAGGTACCTCATTTGTCTTAGCATATTCATTTGCATTACAAATAGATATGACATGTTGTAGTTGTCTCTGAGCCACACAAAAAACATTTGGGGTGTTATTTAGCCAGGTATGTTGTGATGTATAGGGAAGAGTTACTTTATGCTGTACACAGTTGGTGCCTCCATGACAGTCCTAGCTAGAAGATGCAGTGGCTAATGTACCAAATGGATTTCTGTCCGCAAAGTCAGGGGCAGGGGTGGGAGTTTGTACTCTATTTCTCTTTCTGGGTGGGGCTCTGCTACTGCTGTGGGCATCCATATCTTGGCGTCTTGTTGGGGTGTGATATTCAGATGTGCGGCTTTCAGGTAGGTATTCCTTGCCATCAATAAACAGTCTGTCCACTTTGAGGAATGCTTTCTGGTTCTTCCTTCTGGCCTCTCTATACACCGGGTATAGCTCCTTCCTTCTCTCGGCTATTTCCCGGGGGAACTGGTCGTTGATGCCGAAAGGCTTTCCAGCAAAAAAATTTGCAGCCATTTTAATTTTGTCTTTATCTTTTAACTGCTGGAAATGGGCCACTATTGTTCTTGGTCTTGGTTGGGAAAACACACAATCTTTTAGATCTATTTATGCTATGATAGCGACCAACTTCAATACCTAACTTATCTGCTGATTTCTAATCTGAAACATGCAGGTACATACGATAGGGTAGATTGCACTTGGACAATGGAATATACTTCGTCGATTAACAAGAGTATGTTACGTAACTGTTTCCCGGTTATCAGTTGCGAGCAGGTTACAAGGTACGGTGATTTAAAACCGGACGTGGATTAAACCGATGACTAAACACATAAGCGTACGAGAAAAACCTCAAATTCGGGCAAAACTTAGACAAATATTCGGACAATTCCTGTTGCCGATAATTGCTTACTAATAAAAGTGGTATCAGACGCGGATCCGGGGGGGGGGGGGGGGGGGGGGGGTCGAAGGGGTCTGGATCCCCCCCCCCTGCTCGTGACCAGAGAGTTGATCTTGATAACGGGAATATACTTCAAATCCATCTAAAGCTATCTTCAAATATGAAAATTTCCTATCGAGGGGGGGGGGGGCCTTCAAAGGCTCAAGACTGGAACCCCCCCCCCTGCTAAAATTCCTGGATCCGCCCCTGGGTATAAGCAGCGTATCAACACACCCAGACAGTACATCAATTTTAAAAACAGTGTATCACATCATATTTAATCTACTTGCAAGAAAATGTTTTTATTAGGAAGGAAGGAAATGATTTATTTAACGACGCACTCAACACATTTTATTTACGGTTATATGGCCTCGGTGTTTTTATTAGCGACCCTACCGTGATTACATTCCTGTGTATACAGATGGATCACGGGATGGAAATTCTGTGGCTTGTGCTACAGTTTTTCCATCAGACACAATACTTTCCATGAGACTGCCTGACTCGGCATCGATTTTTAGTGCTGAAGTTTGGGCAGTCATTAAAGCCTTGGAAGAACTAAAGGATTCTAGTGCATCCAAATTTATTATTTTTACAGACTCACTTTCGTGTCTTCAAGCTTTACGAAATATGAAGCTGGACCATCCCTTAATTGGGATGGTGATCCGAAAGTGTGTCTTTTTATCTATTGTCAATAAAGACATTGTATTTTGTTGGGTACCCAGCCATGTTGGCATCAGGGGTAATGAAAAGGCAGATTCAGCTGCCAAGTCTGCTTTGGATTTGCCTCATGCCAGGGTTGGTGTGCCTTATACTGATTTTAAAACTAGTATCAACCAATTTATCTTTTCGACTTGGCAGCGTGATTGGGACGGTGAGGTTGCGAACAAGCTTCATGCTATCAAGCCAGTCTTGGGAGAGTGGCAGTCCTCCTATAGACAGTGCAGGAAGGATGAAATAGTCTTGTGTTGTGCCCGCATCGGTCACACTTACTTGACTCATTCATTTATCTTGAAGAAGGCCTCTCCGCCTCAGTGTGAGCATTGTCAGTGTCTTTTGACTGTGCGCCACATTTTGGTGGAGTGTCAGTTTCTGAAAGAAACGCGAAAAGATTTATTTGGACAAAGAAATGTGATGGAATCATTTCGATTCCATCCAGAAATTATTTTATAATTTTTACGTGACACTGAGTTTTATTCTACATTTTAAAGGGACATTCCTGAGTTTGCTGCAATTTTTAATATGTTATCGACTAACAGAGATTTTCTAATGATTGTAATTACATAAAATATTAGTGGCTGTATAGTAAACGTGTTTCTGATCGTTCTAATATTTGTACTAGGTAAATTTCATTTTATTTCCTAAAAACATTTTTTCGTACGTACGAAATTATTTAAAACAAAATCCAGTCTGGGCTTCTTACAAATATTAAGACGACCAGAAACACATTGAATATACAGACACTGATATTCTAAACAAGAAATTATATTTAATATGTAAGTTTAATCGTAGAAATATTTTATTAGTCTAAAACATCTTACAATGCAGCAAACTCAGGAATGTCCCTTTAATTATATTTATCTGTGATATTTGTATTTGTACACAGTTCTTTACACTGTGTTTTTATTGACCTGTTGAATTTTTATATTGATGTTGATCATCACATTGGGTTGCATTAACCATAGTTTGACACCCAATAGCCGATGTATGTTTCGTGCTGGGGTGTCGTTAAACATTCATTCATTCATTCATTATTAGCGACCCTGCACTGGTTTCAGCCTTTTGTGCATGACAACTGTATAACAAATAAGTGTATTGATTAATAACACTCTTTCACATTTCCATTGCGCATGTGCGCGAAGAGTACTGTCCCTTGCCGAATTGGACGGTATCGAGGCTATATACAAATTGGGGGGCATGATCGACAGTTGTCATGAGCGTCGTGAGTAGCTTCGTAGGAGCTGTGAATCTCTAGCGACTAACATGCATATTCCGTATAAGATGTTAAAATGACTGCGAAAAACGGTCTACTAAAGTTTACATCGGAATGGTTTAAGACCAAAAGCAGTGAAACATTAACTTAGACGAAGTCTCTGGAGCCGCCTGTCAAGGGTATTTTAACAACGCAAAATTAAAAGATTCATACAATAAAATTAACTTTAGTGGAATGTGTTTTTTTACTTTTAAAGGGACATTCCTGAGTTTGTTATATTATAAAAAAATTCCGATTAATAAAATAGTTCTACGATTAAACTTACATATTAAATATGTTTTCTTGTTTAGAATATCAGTGTCAGTATATTCAATCTGTTTCTGGTCGTCTTAATATTTATAAGGAGCCCACACTGGATTCTGTTTTCAAATAATTTCGTACGTACGAAAAAATAATATTTTAGGAAATAAAATGAAATTTAACCTAGTAAAAATATTAGAACGATCAAAGACACGTTTAATATACAGCCACTAATATTTTATGCATAAAAATATATTTGATATGTAATTACAGTCGTTAAAAAGGCTATATTAGTCGTCGCAAACTCGGGAATGTCCCTTTAAAACCTTAAAACTCACGCGGATTGCAGCAAACTTCACGGGTATTTAAAATGTCCCCCTTAAAACAATTAGATTTTATAGTTTCATTTAAATACTCACGCGGATTTCCAGTGATGTTTAAGTTTCTTCACATGTGTCCCGAGCTTGCATTTATTGTTGCGACGGAGTGTTACGAAGCGTAGCTTATGTGGGTTTATCTTCTGTAGTATGTGTATTAGGATTAATTGTGGATATTATGTATTTGTATCACTTATGTATTTATTATCAGAGGTACATACTCACTGGGGAAATAAATCTGATATTGAGTTTTAAAAAGGTATGAGCCGTCACTCGCGAAAAACTTACAATAGCATTGTTGAAAACAGAGTATTAGCAGCTTAAAGGGACTCGTTAACGCCTGACCGTTTGTTGGTAGTCAGGAATTGCCAAAGTAACCGTACATATGTACTGGTGTCTCTGATTTTGTAATTTGTACCGTGTTTATGTCGAGAATTAGCGATCATAGCTTTGATCTTTACAGTATAGGGAGGAAGTCTATATTAGAGTAACTCGTGCTTATTTAACCTAAAATCGAGACTTTAAATAAAGTCCAGACTTTAATATTGTTATATGGAACTGATAGATTACGGGTGAATAGCATATATTAAAACGTTGTGAAATATCTATCTTTTTATTTTATTATATATACACTTCTATTATAACTTTTTATATATATATTATATATATATATAATATATATATATATATATATATATATATATATATATACTAGTATATATAGAACCCCTTGACAAACAATGAGATGGCGCCGGTTACACTCGAGAATAATACACGAACGTTTGTTGCGAAATATACGTTAACAAGTTGCATTAAGTTGTGGTATGCATGTAAAATGGCGTGGTCACAGAGCCACGACAAGAAACCGTTTGTTTTCAGTCGTACCAATGTATTTATAATAAATGATACGTGGCATACTTCTCACATCCCACAAACAGGATAGCATACACGACGTCCTTTGATGGATCATTGGTTGGGACGGGAAAGAATCAAACGGGCCCACTGAGGAGAATCAAATGGAACCTCAGACAGACATTCTTGTTACGTTATCCCGGTCATTTGGGGACAAGGACTTTTATATGTAAAATCCGAAAAAAAAAATCCATTTGAGTGGAACTCACAACCCCGATCCCCCCTGGCTACGGGTCTGACATGGTACTTAATATGTTTGCTTCAAACATTCAAACGAAGTACCTTATGACTGCGCATAATAAACCCTCATGAGTTTATAATAAAGATACCATCCTGAGTTTGTAGCTATATTATCAAGCTGTCGGCTAGTCTAATCTTTCTTATGTTAAATAGTCTTGCTTCGAATTTAAATAGCTGTATATAGAATACAGTTACATTTCTGACCATTCTCAGGTCGGTAGCAACAAAAAGGTCGGAGGGGGGAGACTATAGCCCCACTTTTATAAACCCGGTTTAAAATATGGCTTTTAATTTTCTATTTTTGTAAAAGTGGGGCAGGACGTATCCCAGTGGATTAAGCATTCGCTTGATGTGAGGTCGGTCTGGGATCGATCCCTGTCGGTGGACCCACTGGGCTATTTGTCGTTCCAGCCAGTGCTCCACAACTGGTGTAACAAAGGCTGTGGTATGTACTATCCTGTCTGTGGGATGGTGCATATAAAAGATCCCTTCCTGCTAATCAAAAAGAGTAGCCCATGAATTGGCGACATCAAGTTTCCTTTCTCTATATCTGTGTGGTCCTTAACCATATGTCTGATTCCATATATCCAGGAAAAAAAATGTGTTGAGTGCATCGTTAACAAAAACATTTCCTTTCTTCCTTTATTTTTGTAAAAATATACCGGGTATGTGAATAATCTTACTGTATGTTACCTATCCATGCTAGAAATAGTTGTAGGAAAATGAGACACTTAAGAATTTAATAGGCTGGTGGTCTGTGGTCAGTAATAGCTAGACTGTACGAATGTCAAGTTGAAATTTCATTAACATGATGGGTATCTGGCTTGTTGAACTGACGGAAAACGTGACTGGGCATTTAACTGGTTTTGGTCACAGACCACAATTATTTACGCACAGCACTTTTATTAATACCAGTAGACCCGTTGATTTTTGTATGGACCTTTGCCTAAATAGGGGTCAACATATCCTACAAAGGACAATCACTGTTGCAAGGACAATCACTGAAAGGAAATGTTTTATTTAACGACGCACTCAACATATCTTATGTACGGTTATATGGCGTCGGACATATGGTTAAGGACCATACAGATATTGAGGGAGGAAACCCGCTGTCGCCACTTCATGGGCTACTCTTTTCGATTAGCACCATCGGATCTTTTATATGCACCATCCCATATACAGGATAGCACATACCACGGCCTTGGATGTACCAGTCGTGGTGCACTGGCTGGAGCGAGATATAGCCCAATGGGCCCACTGACGGGAATCGATCCAAAACCGACCGCGCATCAAATGAGCGCTTTACCACTGGGCTATGTCTCACCCTTATCACTGTTTTAGGCCATTTTACAGGGGGGGCGGGGGGGGGGGATCTAGACTGTGACGAGCGAACTTTATTGTTGGTGGGGTTTAATGATGCTCCCCACGAATAATATATTGAAAAAAGATACATATTTCTTGTGCAGGGTGAGTTTCGAACCCAAAAACCCTTCACCTCCACACTCGCCTGTCTTGTCCAGCTTTTTCTTCCATGATATCGTTTTAAAAAAATAAGTAAAAGTTTGCTTTCTTTGACAACACCACTAAAGCACATTGATTTATTAATCATCGTCTACTGGATGTCAAACATTTAGTAATTTTGACATAATATTCTTAGAGAGGAAACCCGCAATATTTTTTCATTAGTAGCAAGGGATCTTTTATATGCATCATCCCACGGACAGGATAGCACACACCGCGATCTCTGATATACCATTCGTGGTGCACTGGCTGGAACGAGAAATATCCCAATGGGACCACCGACGTGGATCGATCCTACACCGACCGCGCATCAAGCGACGCTTCACTATTGGGCTACCTCCTGCACCTCGTTTTAAAGAAATAACCTACCAAACCTGGTAGGTGTACACTTATTTCACGCTAAAAATATTACAGTAGCAGATGCTGGAATTACCACAAAGACGTCTCCAATTTTAATAGGCTACATATGTTTTCAAACTATATACATGCTTTTCCAAATCAACTTCAGTGTAATGACTGCCACTACAGAGCTGTCTGCCATGAAATAATCACAGTTAAACTGCAGATTACTTAGAGCGGCGGATGTATTCCAAATGGGAAGATAACTGTCACCTGTGGCCATTTACTCTTCACGTTAAAACTGCCATCTTTTGAATGTACTTTTTATTTAATTAGTTAGAAGAGACCCATAGGCGCACGGGCTCCCATTTTTGTAGGAGAAGCAGGCTGGTTTTTGCCCGAATTAAACAAAAGTGCCCGAATCTGGATTACAACGTTTATTCATATTAGCATTACTGCCATATAGCTATATAAGGTTGCAAATGAGACATACACAGATACAGACACACACATACATATACATATACATATACATATACACACACAGAGAGAGAGAGAGAGAGAGAGAGAGAGAGAGAGAGAGAGGAGAGAGAGAGAGAGAGAGAGGGGGGGAGAGAGAGAGAGAGAGAGAGAAGAGAGAGATATACAGAGAGAGATACAGAGAGAGATACAGAGAGAGAAAGAGAGAGAGAAGAGAGAGAGAGAGATACAGAGAGAGAGAAGAGAGAGAAGAGAGAGAGAAGACGCACACAGACACAAGATAAAAGACGATGGTACCAGTTGTCTGTTCCTGTAGAATCTCCAGGTAGTACTAAACCAAATAACTTCCGGCTGGGTCAAAGTGCGAGGTGCACCGAACTTTTGATAGAGAAGTGAACACCACAAGTCCTGTAATTGGTTACAAATGTGAGTGTGTTGGTTGTAAAAAAATAATAGTTTCATCTGGGTAAAAAAAAATTGCAATTTTATTTCATCTAGTACCAATGTGTCAAGTAGCCTTGTGCTTGAAACATGTATGGGGTACCTGTAAAAAAAAGTACTCGAATTTTGTGCGAAACTAGGGTAGTCATAGACGCTACCCGTTATCTCAGAAACGAGCAGTTTGACCCCCATTTTTTTCTGATTCATTTTAAGTGTAAGGGGTGGTAGTATTTATATCCGTGGCGTTTATGTCGGTTGATACGTTGCAGGTAGGAGTTTTAGCCACATATGTTACTATTGTCGTCTATGGGATTTGATTTGGTAGTATACACCCTCCATATAACATTTCTCTTTACGAATAATTCATAACTAACCTCGGTTGTGTAGTAAACCGATAGGTACTGAGTTCGAATTTCGGTACAGGCTTCTACCAAGAGTGAGTTTTAACGGATAAAGTGGGAAGTTGAGCATATTTACTTCTTCTTCTTCTTCCTCTCTCTCTCTCTCTCTCTCTCTCTCTCTCTCTCTCTCTCTCTCTCTCTCTCTCTCTCTCTCTCTCTCTCTGGATCCCTCCCTTCCCTCTCTCCCTCTCCCCCCCCCTCTCTCTCTCTCTCTTTTGGGTGAGATCGTTTTCATTTCTTGTTTGTTGATACCTTTCTATAAATCTTTTTTGTGTGTTCTTAAAACCAAAAATGGCCAGAATACGGGTAGTAGAGGACGGGATTTTGGAAACCCGCCGTCCAACAATTCGAAAACAAAAAGCGGGGTTTACCAGTCCGATTTGGCCTTTGATGGATTGGTTAAACTGCTGTACGGTGTGTTGCAGTGCATCCACCACATTGGGTTACTCGAGGAGAATCTAGTCAATTCGACCCTCCCAAAATCACTAGCAAGGAAGGTGGAGGAGCTTAACTCCTTCATCAAACCAGCACGTCCAAATTTAGATATTACATTCGACTTGAACTTGACAAATCAAAATTGGGCCAATCAAACCATGGACGTGTTGATTAAGCATATGCCTCAACTCTCTAAAAACTACTGAAGTCTAAGATTATTTCGGCCATGTCATCAAAAAACTTAGACTTCGATCGTGGCTCAATTTACTACGCTACAAGTGGGGAAGAAAAAAACTACAAAACAAAATTAACCGATTCTAGTCTGTCGGAATTTTCCCGTTATCTTTTCGCACCTTCTCCCCAACACAGAGAATAGTGTGGGTAGTTTCTTGTCAAACTACTACTCCTCTGCCACAAAGACAAAAACGATTACGATCCCCACGTGTTTTTTTTTTTTTTTTTTTTTTTTTTTTTTTTTTTTTTTTTTTTTTCCAAACGTCCTGAATTTAAGGCAACACCGCCCATTGCCAAAAGGTCCACTCCACCTCACCTAACACCACTGCCTAACTCACCACCCACCCCACCTATCCCATCTAACTCATGTAGTTCAGTACCTCGTCTGGGAACTTCGTTTGCTGACGCATTAAAGTCTCCCACCGCCCCGAATCGCAACTCAGGGCGGGAAACAAATTTTCAACAAACAAAATTCTATCAATTTCGGCACAACGTTTCGGACAAATCTCAATGGCGCCTTCCTGAAATTAAGAAAAAAACTCTTCTTTTTGGCTCATCAAATGTCTCCAGAATTAATTTGGACACGCATCCTGAGGTGCAAGTAAAATGTTACCCAGGCGCCAATTTTAATCACTTTCGGACCATGGCCTCAAATTATAAGGGCAAGTCTCAACCCGAAACCATTGTTATTAACATTGGTATAAACTCAAAAGATCAAAATCCAACTTGTCCAATAAATCAGTTGCGAAACATGATAAGCTCGATTCGGAAACATTTCCCTAGGTCAAAAATACTTTTTATCGAGCTTAACTTTTCGGATAGACTTTTGGCTAGTTAAAAAACCTGCCTCAACCAAATAAATTTGGCTGCAAAAACCACGAGGGACTCAAACTTATACATGCGCTTCACGCATGTGATTTTGAGGTTGGGCAGGACAACATTCACTGGACAGAAACAACTGCCAATAAACTTTATCGCAGTTGGATGAGGTACTTGAATTTAAACTAAGGCCGGGAAAGGGTAATGTCCACCCTAATTAGGACTAGGAACTAACATTGTTAACCTAACTGGTGACACTAACCTTCTAACATCCGCTGAAAAATCATTACTGGACAGGGGTTTGAATTTTGCCCCCCCCCCCCCCCCCCCCCCCCCCCCCCAACCAAAAACAGGCTTAGAGGCTAAACTTGACAATGGTGTAATGGATACGGCAGTTTTTGACCACAAAATGAAACTGGCCGACTATTTTCGGCGTTCAACTGGAGAAAAAATCCCCATTCACGGAAAACTCGGCTGGTTACCCCCAAACTCTAGTGTAGATCCTGAAATCATTAAAGCTCATAAAGGATAGTGGAAAAAGTGGGGTGATATGACAGTTTACACAAATCAGCAAAATCTTTCTGTCATGGGAACGTCGTGCTCTCACCAAACTACGCAAAAACCGCAAAATTGTTATAAAACCTGCAGATAAAGGGTCAGCCACTGTCATTCTATCAAGGGAGAACTATATCCGGGAAGCCCATCGACAGCTTAATAATTCAAAGTACTACAAAAAATTAGACAAAGCTATTTGGCCTGAAAATTGTAAAAAGTTCAATGCAATTATTCACCGTCTAAAAGATCAGGAACATATAAATAAAAAAACAAGTAAAATATTTAGAAGCCAGATCACAATCACAAACCCGGAAATTTTATTTACTTCCAAAAATCCACAAGCCAGTCGATACATGGACCGATATTAACACACCACCGGTCGTTCCAATCATTTCAGACTGTGGATCAGAATCGTACAATATTTCAGAATACCTAGACTTTCACTTAAAACCAATTGCAAATAGACATGAAAGCT
>NC_054702.1:56920749-56945749 GCF_016097555.1 Gigantopelta aegis
TTGTCTGTTTCTGTAGAATCTCCATATAACATTTTTCTTTACGAATAATTCATAACTAACCTCGGTTGTGTAGTAAACCGATAGGTACTGAGTTCGAATTTCGGAACAGGCTTCTACCAAGAGTGGGTTTTAACGGATAAAGTGGAAAGTTGATCAAATTTACTCTCTCTCTCTCTCTCTCTCTCTCTCTCTCTCTCTCTCTCTCTCTCTCTCATCCCGTTTCTCGCTCCACAAACAATTAACCATTAACACATGAGCCTGAATATATAGCTTAGATAGTCAAAGTAGGTGTTCACCTAACAGCGTACTTGAACCTGTATTGAACATACTCACGAAAATCAATTATATTGAACATGAAAATCGTCAGCTAGTTTATTTTCTATCAAATCGTGTCTTTAAAAACGAAATGAGTTTATATATTTAAAATAGCAATATGTGAATACTAATGAATTAAAACTTCTGCAACATTTCAGTTATTACGGTGTATACTCTTTTTTTTATACAAACAAGAAAATAATCAGTTGCATGATACATTTATTAACATTCAATATCAACATTAAATACAGTGTGATATTTACAATTCGACATACAGATATGTACAATAGAATAACTTTAAAACAACAACTAGTTAATAACATAATATTAACACGACCACGTTAAAATTAGTCTTTGTTAACAAGATGAACAAGTATAAGTGAGACTAGGTTCGGTGTTTTTTTAGGAGCCTAAAACAACGTAACAACGCTTTTACAGATTGCCTACCTACTGGCAAGTAAAACATGTAATTGTGAATGTTTGAAGTATAGTAATCATGAGTTCATAACAATGATAACGTATAGCTTAACTGTAATGTTGTCTTCCTTGTTGGGGCGGGACGTAGCCCAGTGGTAAAACGCTCGCTTGAAAGACGGTCAGCCTAGGGTCGATCCCCGTCGGTGTGCTCAGTGGGCTATTTTTCGATATAATCAGTGAACCACGACTAGTATGTCAAAGACCGTGGTATGTGCTATCCTCTCTTTGAGATCATGCATATAAAAGGTCCCTTGCTATTAATGGGAAAATGTAACGGGTTTCCTCTCTAAGACTATATGTCAAAATTACCAAATGTTTGACATCCATGATTAATATATGTTCCATGTTCAGTTTAACCAAGTATTTTCGTACCAGACACAGTTGAGCATTTTAAAAGTTTATTTTGTTTAACAATACCACTAATGCACACTTATTTCAGTTTCATATTTTGTTTCCCATTAACAGCAATGAATCTACACTATGTGACAGACATGGAAGCAAACACCACGGTCTTTGGTATATACCAGTCATGGGGCACTGGTTGTGACGGACAAAACAAAGAAAAAAAATCAGACAATCGATTCACTTAGGGGATGGGGTGGAAACAAAGCACCTCAGTCTACCTACTGAGCTAGATAGCTACTGGGTTCGCATCCCAGAACCGGTTCCTATCCAGACTGAAGGAAGGAAGAAAATGTTTTATTTAACGACGCACTCAACACATTTTATTTACGGTTATATGGCGTCAGACATATGGTTAAGGACCACGCAGATATTGAGAGAGGAAACCTACTGTCGCCACTTCATGGGCTACTCTTTTGGGTTAGCAGCAAAGGATCTTTTATATGCACCATCCCACCGACAGGATAGTACATACCACGGCCTTTGTTACATCAGTTGTGGAGCACTGGCTGGAACGAGAAATAGCCAAATGGGTCCACCGACGGGGATCGATCCTAGACCGACCGCGCTTCAAACGAACGCTTTACCACTAGGCTACTACCCAGATCGAGATTTAACGACTAAATAGGTGGGTACAACACCATTGAACCGTCTTCTCTTTCAATAACCACTTCCCACTAACAACTAAACCCTGTCCTGGACAGACAGCCCAGGTACGTCGCTCAGTTGTGTGTCCAGAACAGCGTGCTTGGACCTTAATTGAAATGAAATAAATGGATGTTAACAAGTTACATTTTCGTCCAAATGGAGAAGACTATATTATTGTTTCTTAGCTGGGTTTTTTGTACAGCCACTCCACTTATATTATGTACGGTTATAACTGTATTATAAGTACATTTACTCAAAATTTAAATGCCGGAAACTATAACGACCGTATAAGCCTTTAAACTTTTAAAAAAAATTTCATTTAAGTGTTTCAAAATAACATGGTCGAAAACTGGTAACTTCACAACCGGGCAGAGTGTCTTACTTTAATAAATAATAAAATCCATTTGAATCTGCATTTTATACCCCAAAAAGTATTTCAACCGTATTTTAAAAAATACCAGTCAAATCAGCAATGGCACTGCGTGTTCCTGAAAAACTGGAAAAGTTCTGTCCTATCTGAGCAAATGATCATGACACGTTTCTATGTGTATTAAAAAGGCGAATTCAATAGATATATTTAAATATTGTGAGTAATTCAACAGACGATTCACAGGATCTCGAGTTCATATCTATCGTTAGCTATAAGTATGCTGGATATACATATTATTTGTTAAAAAAATACTAAAACATAAAAACATGAACATATATACATATATATATATATATATATATATATATATATATATATATATATATATATAAACACATTTAAAAATGCAACACAATTCACTATATACTCTTAAGCAATATTATACAAAATGAACTGACTATATGTTAGCAGCATAGACCCCCCCAAAATATGAAGAACATTATATCACACTAAAGTTCGATGTAGCACAAAAAGCAAATGTGAAGAACATTTATATATCACAATAAAGTTCGATGAAACACAAAGAGCAACAAATTAAATAATTGTTTCTCGTAACACGCCAAGCAAGAAGTGCATGCGTTTTATGACTTTAATAATTAAAATGCTTGTTTCGGCTTAACACGTTTACAATGGTTATAAAACTCAGAATGGTCCAGTAGCGTAGCGAGGAGTGGGGTGGGGGCAAAAAAAATTCAAACCTTTTCTGTTTGTTTTTAAACTGTATTAAATTTTATAAAATAATACGTACATACATACATACATACATACATACATAGTGTGGGTTCGGATGAAAAAACTTGTCTTTTTTTACTGTACAATATTACGCTAATCATAAGATTAGGCTATTCCATTAAAAAAAAAAACCATGTAGACAAAAAGAGTCCGCTATGTTCATATTCGACCCCCCCCCCCCCCCTTCCCTCCCCTCCCCTCCCCTCCCCTCCCCTCCCAAGTCCAGACCACGTGAGAGTAAAGGATAATTAACAAGCCGTACATAGCAGGCCTGGGACAGACATCGAAGACTGAGGCGTTATAGGAAGACAATAGGAAAAAAAAGTGCCCCATTGCTTTAGCTCGAGAAGATCCTCTATTACATAACTGTGCCCTGGTTTTTGTTTTTACTGCCAATTTGTTTTAAGCTATACACTGCTCTGATGCTGGTGAGTGATATCCATAAATAACAAGTAACGATCTGCTCCAAATCACTAGTGATAGGTATGATGAAGATGAGACACACAAAGGTAAGATGTTTACGGTAACATGGACAAATCCTTCTTTGGGGGAAGACCTTTTGGCGTCTCCTTTGATTTCATCTTTTCCTCAAACAGCAGTATCCTACAAGACAAACAGAAACATTATTTATTTCATGATATATTTGATACTTGTTACTAATAAAACATTTTAATATATTTCCTAGACAATCAAAGGCCGTGGTATGTGCTATCCTGTCTATGGGATGGTGCATATAAAAAAAATCCCTTGCTGCTAATCGAAAAGAGTAGCACATGAAGTGGCGACAGCGGGTTTCCTCCCTCAATATCTGTGTGGTCCTTAACCACATGTCCGACGCCATATAACCGTAAATAAAATGTGTTGAGTGCGTCATTAAATAAACCATTTCCTTCCTTCGTAGATAAAACTCGTAGTACACACTGAAAACCTTAGATGGGATGTGGTGGCTTTACACTGGGATTTCCCCCCCCCCCCCCACCCCCAAAAAATATGACCGCCATGTAGATAGCCAGCCCTCTTAGCCGAGGCTATATACACGGCTGTCGTGTATATAGCCACTTCTGTGTTAAAGGGATTGTCTGAGTTTCTTGCATTGTAAGATGTTTCCGACTAATAAAATCTGTTAACGTCTAAAAATACCCATTAAATACATTTTCTTGTTTAGAATATCAGTGTCTGTATATTCAATGTGTTTCTGGTCGTCTTAATATTTGTAAGAAGCGTAAACTGGATTTTGTCTACAAATAATTTCGTAAGTATGAAAAAGAATATTTTAGGATTTCAAATACTAGAACGATCAGAAAAACATTTAATATACAGCCACTAATATTCTATGAAGAAAAATATATTTGATATATAATTACAGTCGTTAAACAATCTCTGTTAGTCGATAACATCTTAAACATTGCAGCAAACTCAAGACTGTCCCTTTAAGTAACACATAACGACCTCCATTATTATTGTACGCATTATTTAGCCCGATATGTGTATGGCAGTCGACTGGACCCGAGTGCAAAAAGATCCTTACGAAATGCGACAGTACAGATCAAAAGGCCCCTGCGCGTGCTGTAACCTCACCGTGGTGCAGGGGTGTAACATTCTCTTTGAGAATGGCCAATACAGCACAAATTGAAGTTTAGAGTAAAATTCGGTGTCCGTAAAATTCTGTGATATTTGTATTTGTATTTTTGCACAGTTCTTTACACTGTTTTTGTTTAAACCTTGAATTTTTATATTGATGTTGATCATCACTTTATTTATTTGCATTACCATAGTTTGACACCCAATAGCCGATGTATTTTTCGTGCTGGGGTGTCGTTAAACATTCATTCATTCATTCATTCATTCATTCAGATCAAAAGAGGAGATGTCAGAATGATGTGAAACTGTTAAAACAGCCTTGCATAATTATATTATATTGAAACCTATTTCTAAAGAGCCACACAGGAGGCCTCGGTGGTTAGTCCATCGGACATAATGCTGGTAGGTACACGGTTCGCAGCCCGGTACAGGCTCCCCCACCCCTACCCACCCACCCCGAGCAGGTTTTAACGACTCAATGGCTAGGTGTAAGACCACTACACCCTTTTCTCTCTCACTAACCACTAACAATTAACCCTCTGTCCTGGACAGACAGCCCAGGTAGCTGAGGTGTGTGCCCAGGACAGCGAGCTTGAACCTTAATTGGGTATATGCACGAAAATAAATTGAAATGAAATGAACAGGAGACCTACGAACACAACACTCTAGAGCATGTGATTTGTTAATTCTATTACGAACAAATGTGTAATTATATTATTAACAAATGTATAATTCTATTACGAACTAATGTGTAATTCTGTTACAAACTGATGTGTAATTCTATTATGAACAAATGTGTAATTTTATTACGAATAAATGTGTAATTATATTACGAGCTAATGTGACAGTAATTCTACTAATTCGAACTAATATTTAATTCTATTCTGTGTAATTCTGTTATCAAGGAATGTGTGATTTCTGCCCTGGCTTAACATGCAATTATATTATGTCTAGAAGATATTTACAGTTTAAGAACCGACGACTTTGGTCCGAGCATCATCTTGATGAAGTCTGTGTAGTTGATGGCGCCCGTGGACGTCGTGTCCACCTCGGTGATCATCTTCTTCAGTTCCAGGTGTGTTTTAGCCTGGCCCAGCTTCTCCATCATGTACTTGATATCCATGATGTCTGAATAGACATACATACACATGTCAACACAATCAGTCACAACCCTGATATAGTCACGTGTGTTAAGACCCATTTTGTAATAAACGACCAGTTTTGTGTTATGTACCTATTTTCTAACAAAAAATTACTAATTGTGCAATAAAAACACACCCATTCTGTAATAAAAGTAGGTGCCCATTTTTTATTACAAAATGCCTTTAAGACTTATTTTGTAATAAACAACCAATTTTGTGTTATATACCTATTTTGTAACAAAAAACCCCGACTAATTGTGTAATAAAAAACGACTCATTCTGTAATAAAAGTAGGTGCCCATTTTGATTACAAAATGCCTTTAAATGGGCACCTATGTTTTTAATTACAAAATGGGTCAAATTTTATTACAGAATAGGCATCCACTTTTATTACAGAATGGGTCCGTTTTTATTACAAAATGGGTCTTTGTTATTACAAAATGGGTATATATTACAAAATAAGTCGTTTATTACAAAATGGGCCTTAACACACGTGCAAATAGGTATCCAAGAAGCAACCAGAAAGGTAGTAATAGAGTATGTTTGTGAGAGGGAATATATGTGTGTGCGTCTTTGGCGTTGTCTATGGGTCATGTTATTGTCTATGGATCATGTTATTGTCTATGGATCACGTTATGGGACGACAGGAAAATATACAACGTGACGGGGAAAAGAGGTGTGCATGTGCATGTGTTTATGTTGGTGTGTGTGTTTAGGTGTATATTATGTGTGTGTGTGTGTGTGTGTGTGTGAGAGTGAGAGAGAGAGAGAGAGAGAGAGAGAGAGAGAGAGAGAGAGACACACACACACACACACACACAGACAGACAGAGCGATAGAGACAGACACACACACACACACACACTGAGAGAGATATATATATATATATATATATATATATATATATATATACAGGCAGGCAGACAGACAGACATATATATATATATATATATATATATATATATATATATATATATATATAGAGAGAGAGAGAGAGAGAGAGAGAGAGAGAGAGAGAGAGAGAGAGAGAGAGAGAGAGATAATGAATTTAAAACGTGTATTTTAAGTACACTAATATAATACTTACTCAGATCTCCAGATTTGTCAATGTCGTATTCTATAAATGTTTCTGAAAGTAAAATGTGGTCTCAAAATAAGGAACAATTTAAACATTAATAAAGCAATTCGTATATTAAATTTGAAGTGTTAATTACGAGAAGGCCAACAGTTAGCAAACATATAATCATGTAGCATGCAAATGTATTGCAAATAGTTTGCCTTGTAAACTGTTACAAAGCATAACGGCAAATATATTTCAGAGGTGTCTGTAGGATTCTTAGAAGGAAAAGGAAATAAGGCCAAAAAAAACAAGAAAAAAAAACACCTAATATAAAGTATTTCAAAATAGTTTAAGATGCATTATTAAAAGAAGTCTTCCTTTAGAAACACCAAAGATATTATATGTTTCATACAAAAAAGAAATAAATCTATTATATTCATAGGTTATAGAAGGCATTTTCTGGGAACCGTTAAGTTCGGGAAAGGGGGTGCGCACCGTCAACACTCCCCTTGATCTGCCCTGTACTTACTCTTATATGATTCCAATTTTTCTTGAAGATCTTCATCATCTTGAAAGAATTCATCTTCAAGGAATTGCTAAAAAAAATGCATTACATATTATATTTATTTTGCAATTTTTTATTTCAATTGTGCTCTGAGAATAGTACTTCTAAAATTAAGTTTCCATTTTGAAACACAAACACACACACACACACACATACACACACACATACACACACGCACATACACACATACACACATACACACACACCCAAACACACACACACACACACACACATACACACAGATACACTCATACATACATATACCACACACACACACACACACACACACATAAACACACATATACATACACACACATACATACACACACATACACTCACACATACACACATACAGTGATACATACATATACATATACAAAACACACACACACACACGCACGCACACACATACATACATGTACAATACAATGCAATACACACACACTCTCACACACACTTACACACACACACACACACACACAAACATACATAACACATACACACACATGCACACACACATATACATATACATATACATACATACATACATACATACATACACATTCAGACAGACAGACATCTGTACATACATACATACATATAGAAAGATAGCTGAGTGTCCTCTAACGTTATTCAATTATATGTGAGAATAGCGCTAGAGGACACTCGAGCTAACGGAAAGACAGACAGAATGATACACATACAAACAGAAAGACGCACAGAAAGACAGGCAACCAGATATATGACTTTAACGTTGTATGATATTTGAAACTAACAATTCCTAGTTAAACTTAACGAGTTTCCTGTAATTTACTACGAGTGGAACGGAAGACTCCGCTATTTACAAAACAACAGGTCAAATTGACACTGTGATAAAACAACTGGTTTTATTTCATGCTTACACTACGCACTAGAAAGTAAAGTTTGGTTTGGTTAACGACACCACTGGAGCACATTGATTGATTCATTCATTCACTTCATTTCAAGTTATATTCGTGCTTATATCAAATTAAGGTTCAAACACGCTGTCCTGGGCACACACCCATGGGCGTATGGGGACTCTTTGATTTAGGGGGGCTGGAGGGGTTGATTTGCCCGAAACTTTACCCAGATAAAATTTGCCCGAATTTTGTCCACTGTTTTCCCACTGTTTTGCCCGAATTTGGGGGGCAATTGCCCCCCCCCCCCCCCCCCCCCCTGCCTCTCCGGGTCGTACGCCCATGCACATACCTCAGCTATCTGGGCTGTCTGTCCAGGACAGTGAGTTAGTTGTGGTTAGTAAGAGAGAAGAGAGTGTAGTGGTCTTATACCTACCCACGGAGTCGTAAAACCTCGCTCTAGGTGAGAGTAGGTACCGGGCTGCGAACCCTATACCTACCAGCCTTATAACCGGCCTCGGTGGCGTCGTGGCAGGCCATCGGTCTACAGGCTGGTAGGTACTGGGTTCGGATCCCAGTCGAGGCATGGGATTTTTAATCCAGATACCGACTCCAAACCCTGAGTGAGTGCTCCGCAAGGCTCAATGGGTAGGTGTAAACCACTTGCACCGACCAGTGATCCATAACTGGTTCAACAAAGGCCATGGTTTGTGCTATCCTGCCTGTGGGAAGCGCAAATAAAAGATCCCTTGCTGCCTGTCGTAAAGAAGAGTAGCATATGTGGCGACAGCGGGTTTCCTCTAAAAAACAGTGTCAGAATGACCATATGTTTGACGTCCAATAGCCGATGATAAGATTAAAAATCAATGTGTTCTAGTGGCGTCGTTAAATAAAACAAACTTTACTTTTTTTACCAGCCTTATCTCAGATGGCTTAAACACGACACCACGGAGGTCGGTATTGATTCGCTAATCATCGGCTATTGGATGTCAAACATTTGGTAACCCTCACGCGTAGTCATCAGAGGAAACCCGCTACATTTTTCCTAACGCAGCTGGGGCTTTTTTATATGTATTTTCCCCACTCACAAGATATCTACGCACTAGAAAACCAAAGGATAAATGAAACATTGAATACAGATTTTAAAAATATTAATATTAATTGGAAAGGGGATACATTTGTAACATGTAATATGTTACCTATCCTGGTACATACAGTCCCGTACGATCGATTTGTGAAGTGGGAACACACGCTATAATGAAGAGGGGTGTGTGTGTGGACAAGTACATTTTGTTTTGGTTTTTATATATAATTATACAATAGGAAAAAAAGGTAAATCTTTTGGTTTTCAAGTGGAGAGGCACAGCCCCCCCCCCCCCCCCACACACACACCCCTCCACTCCGTCCCTTCCCCCGATTTCTATTATGTTGGTATATTATACTGTGATGGTAAATACTAGTTTTTTAAACTTGAAATATTAAGTCTGCACACAAGATTGTTGAATACCTTGTTTATTTCATCAAGTTCTGCGTTCATACGAGTTAAGTATTCCCCCAACACTTTTCCACCTGTAATAAAAAATAAAATAAAAAAAGAAATAAGATTACAAAACACAGTAATAATAACAATAGCACATAAAAACAATAATTATTATTATTGCTACCCCAGGTAAAGAATGCGAAAATCAAAGCAGACAGGACAGCACATACTACAGTATTTGATTTAAAGTTTGTTTAGCTTAACGACACCTGTAGAGCACATTAATTTATTAATAATCGGCTGCTGAATGTGAAACGGTTGGTAATTCTGACATGTAGTCTTAGAGAGGAAACCCGCTACACATTTAGATTAATAGCAAGGAATATTTTATGTGCACTAGTCCACAGACAAAATAGCACATACCACTGGCTGGAACGAGATATTGTACAATTGGCCCACCGACAGGGTCGATCATAGGCCGGCCACGCATTAAGCGAGCGCTTTACAAATGGGCTACTTCACACTCCCAGTCTTTGATTATACATTTGCGTAACACAGTGAAAATAATCTAATATCGGATCCACCAAAAGAGTCGATTCTAGGTTGTACTATACCAAATAAAATCCCATAGGTGACCATGTTAACCATGTTAATGTTTGTGCTTAAAAACACTATATGCAATATATCAACCAAACTATGACCCATAAATATCAGTACTACAACCCCTACATCAAAGTATTAACTGAAGAAAATGGTACGTTTCATGGCTCATTTTCGGTATAACCCGATGTTTTTACAACACCGCTAGTTTAGCAGGACGTAGCTCAGATGTTGCGCACGGTATTGCTACTAATTTACGTAACGTCAGAAGAAAAAATGGCAATTTTAAAAACGCTTCAATTTTTGCGTTGCGTCAGTTCTTTTTGTAAATGCGAAAAACGGTGATCGAACCCCGGGTTTAAAAATCTGACGCAATACCGTGCGCAACGTCCCAATGGTAAAGCGTTCGCCTGATGCGCGGTCGGTCTAAGATTGATCCCCGTCTGTGGCCCATTGAGCTATTTCTCATTCCGGCCAGTGCGACTCGTATATCAAAGCCCGTGGGATGGTGCATATAAAAGATCCCTTTATGCTAATGGAAACATGTAGCGGGTTTCCTCGCTAAGACTATATATCAGAATTACTAAAATAATCTTTGACATCCTGTAGTCGATGATTAATAAATCAATGTGCTCTAGTGGTGTCGTTAAACAAAACAAAACAAACCAAAGCAATACGACGGGGTAACTTCAGATTTCCGTGATCGATATAAATATTGATATTTTGCATTTCAATTACCAAGTAACTTCACTTTTTTAATAGCTGTCACGTGTTTCTTTAAAAAAAAAAATGCTATTTTTCACATACTTTATTCTGACCTAGAAATTGCTTTGAAATGCATGCAAAAGTACGGAGATGACAGACGTGAAATTATTATTATTGTTTTCCTCACAATATTATTCTCCGGGGTTCCGTACAAAAGTGATAGTGATGTTCAACCTCAGACGTTGATACATTAAAGGCATACTGTCACGGATTTAAGAACCTTATTTCTCTAAAAATAGATAATAAATGAAAATTACATTAATTTTTAAAACCCAAATCTAGCTATCGCATCATTATAATTGAACCATGATGGAGTGAAATCCATGTCATCCCTCATGGCAATTTTAGTTTTTGAATTATAGACCATTGCCATAATTCAATTATTTTCACAAATATCATTAATAAGTGGAGTATGGTGGTTACATAGATATATTCAATGAAGTACATTTAGAGGGAAATCAAATATATTTTTGTTCAGATAATTCTTTGTTAGGCTATTTAATAGGTCAAGGGTCTGTGACAATATGCCTTTAAAAGCTATATAAGAGAAAGTTCAGAAGAAAAACAAAACAAACGCGAGTGTACGTAAACGTGACAATGCTGAAAATAGACCACGCTTTGACTGTGAAGTAAATCTTGCTGAAACCGTGTTGGGCTAATCCCCGAGTCGGAGTCCCACACAGCGAGAACATTACTTCCAGTCACTTGACACCGCCGTTACAATGGATGTTAGAGGAATGTCTTTACTTTCAGCTGCGACATTCGTCATGTTGGCTGCTGCATCCTGAACGCTACATGTTTCGTGTGATACATGTTTCACAAGACACGCATGTCGCATTGCTGTGAAAGGAAAACCCACCACCACCACCACCACCACCTTCGAAGCCTCAACAAAAATAAAATAAATGCATGTTTAACTACACGTATTATTTAATGCTCCGGCCTTATGTTACCTAACCTGTATGAGTAGTTGAAAGTTATTTCATTTTATTTTATTTTATTTTATTTTATTTTATTTTATTTATACAAACAAATCAGCACAAAGTTAATGTAAATATATCGCAACCCAAATAAAATGAAATGTTTTATTTAACGACGCACTCAACACATTTTATTTACGGTTATGTGGCGTCACACATATGGTTAAGGACCACACAGATATTGATAGGAAACCCGCTGTCGCCACTTCATGGGCTACTCTTTTCGATTAGCAGCAAGGGATCTTTTATATGCACCATCCCACGGACAGGCCTTTGTGAACGAGAAATAGCCCAATAGGCCCACCGACGGGAATCGATCCTAGATCGATCAACCCAAATAAGATTTTTATAAATGTTACAATGTTACCAGTAGTAGCTAATGGATAATCCAGTTTGCAGAGCGCTGAACTCATTCACAGATAGTCCGTGGTTCGAATCTCAGCATTGGTTGTTACATAAACACAATGAAAGTCACATTCAGAAGACCCCAGAGAGGAGTATCAAAATACTACATTTTGAGACATGGCTGCTTCAATTATAATGACGGGATTTAAATTTAGCCCAGACAATATTGCGCTAGAGGGTGTTTGGATCGAACCCCATTGGCGAAGACATTTGGGGGTTTTCCCCGTCCCCCACCAGTGCCACAAGAATGATATATCAAAGACCGGGTTATGTGCTGTCCTGTGTATTGGAAAAATATAGCCGGGTTTCTCTTAGATTATATACCAAATGTCAAAATGTTTGGCATCCAATGATGAATAATGAATGAATGTGTTCTAGTGGTGTCGTTACACAAAACAAACTTTGCTACATAATAATGTCAATACTATATGCTATGAACACTGACTTTTTAAGGCAAGTGGTTGCTTAGCAAAGGTGTCCGTTTTAGTTTATTAGACTATAAACTGAATACTCTTCAGATTAAGTGTATTTTTGGGACACATTCAAAGCTATATAAATAAAGCCTATTTTATTACAATGCATTTGGCGGTTCTTATCACGGTTAATACATTTTTCTTCTCTTTTATCCTGTTTGCCAGAAACATTAAATGCAGCGTGAAAAATTATAGGTCTAATATCGGGACTAGACTTACCAATGGTAAACAACTATTATTACTGTGTTTCTAACAGAACGGGGTTCTTGATTAAACAAAACAAAAAGTTTTGTTTAACGACACCACTAGAGGACATATTATTAATTAATCATCGGCTGTTAGATGTCAAACATCTGGTCATTGCAGCACAGTCTTCAGAAAAAACTCGCTACATTTTCTAATTAAAAACAACGGATCTTTTTATGCACTTACCCACAGACAGGACAGCATGTACCACGGTTTATAATGTATCAGGCATGTGTGTCACCGGTTGGGACGGGAAAACACCTACTGGTCCGCCGAGGGGTGTGTGTGTGGGGGGGGGGGGGGTCCAGAATGTTTCAAAGGGAGCGGGTCGAGTCATACTCCCTAACACAAATATATTGGGGGGGAGGGGAATGAAAATTCGCTAGAGCAGTAGGGGTGGGGGTCGATCTCCGAAACCCTCCCCTACACACGCACCTGCTATTGATGCCGGTCGGTGGGCCCGTTTTGCTATTTCTCGTTCCAACCAATGCTCCACAACTGGTGTAACAAAGACAGTGGTATGTACTACCCTATATGGTATGTACTACCCTATATGTGGGATGATGCTTATAAGAGGTCCATTGCTGCTTCTAAAAAAGAGTTGTCCATGGCGTTAGCGGGTTTCGTCTCTCGTGACCTGTCTGACGCCATATAACCATACAAAAATGTTTGCGTTAAATAAAATATATCTTCCTTCCATCCTTCCTTCTTTGATGGGGTGCTTGCTTGCGTCGCAGGATCGAACCACTTCGGCGGATCCATTCAACTGACTGGGTTTTTTCTCGTTCTAACCAGTGCACCACAACTGGTCAAAGGCCGTGGTATGTGCGTTCCTGTTTGTGGGAAAGAGCATATAAAAGATCCCTTTGCTCGTTAGGAAAAATGTAGCGTGTTTCCTGTGATGACTACGTGTCAGAATTACCAAATGTTTGACATGCAGTGGCCGATGTTTAATTGATCAATGTGCTCTAGTGGTGTTGTTAAACGAAACAAATTTTAACTTTTACTCCTATGACTCAATCACATCAGACGAACGCTCTACCGACTGAGCCAGATCCTGGGGTTATACGGGGTTATACAAAGTCCAATATTATATTAAACACTCAGTATTACAAATAAAGATATGATAAATGAGTGACTGCCTGGTTGCCCCTTTTGTGATTAGTTCACTGAACCCCGTGGCCATCTTGCTAACAATGTAAATTGTTCTGAACCAGACATCCCACAACTCCATCAAAACCCTGGACTGATGCCAACACATCGGTGGATGTTTTTAAACTGATCACAAGGTTGTTGTTGATGTTCTGGTAAGCGCTTCAAGCGCGAATCCAGTGAATAAATATAGATAAAAAAATTTGCAAATGTTTTTTATATAGTTTGTTTGGGTTGTTGTTATTGTGGTGGTGGTGGTTGTGGTGGAGGTGATGGTTATGTTGGTGGTAATGTTTTATTTATTTTCATTTTAGTTTTGGGGGGATGTTTTTTGTTGTTATTCCATGTTTTCAGATATTCATACAAAATGTACTTAAGGTCACCGCTAAACACGGATATATCCACAAAGGTCATGCTCCTATTTCCTATCCAATTCTTGGAGTATTATCCCCCAACCCCTCTAATACGAAAATCGTGGCCATCATAACAAATTCCTTCCAGCGGCAATGCCACTGAATCGATATATGCATTACAGAGATTGTACACCAGTCGTACTTCCAATTCAAGAGTGCATGTTACTGTGAGGCGCGAACGAGCATCTATAATCAGATATATCAATCCTGTTCTCGTGTTATTTGGTCAGCCATAGCCCTTCATCATTAACATTCTTGCTACTCACTGATAATTAATCAATTGACCCATTGCCCCCATCTGTACCGCAGTTGGTTTTTATTAATTTATTTACCACTGACTGATGATGAGTTTTCCGTGCTGGGTTGTCATTAAACATTCATTCATTCATATGCTCGTTTCAATTGCTATCAGTCGGAGACTCGATATCTAATCGGTGAATAATTCCAATTTGGGGTTCCCTCTTCAACTAGTACTCCACGACTGGTATATCGAATCGAATGCCGTGGTGTTCAAGTATTTTGTCCGTGAGAGGTGCAAAGAATCAGCGGGTTTCTAAGCCAAGTGTCAAAATATACAGGTGTGTGTGTGTATGCGTATGTGTGTGTATGCGTATGTGTGTGTATGTGTATGTGTGTGTATGCGTATGTGTGTGTATGTGTATGTGTGTGTATGTGTGTGTCTGTGTGCGTGTGTGTCTGTGTGTCTTGTGTGTGTGTGTCTATGTGTGCCTGTGTATATATGTGTGTGTATGTGTGTGTGTGTGTGTATGTGTGTGTGTGTGTCTGAGTGTGTGTGGGTGTGTGTGGGTGTGGGTGTTGGTGTGGGGATTGTCATGATGTTGAATTTCAGGGAATAAAATACGACATTTCCAGCCTTCTGAGCACAGTTACAGGGGAATCGTGTGGGGATCCCAGGGTAGTAGCTTAGTGGTAGAACGCTTGCATGGGGCTTGGTAGACCCAATTCATATCCCCCCCCCCCCCCCCCCCCCCTTTCAATTAGTTCCCCAGGACTGGACTACTAAAGGTCCAAAACGACTGTGCTATTTGCTTCCTTGTGTGTGACAAGGCGCACAATCTGATTGAAATCAGCTCGACTGGTCTACTGGTGGACTGACTTTAATCAGACTGAAAAGGGCATAATATAAAATATATAGCGCTTGCTCGTATTTGGTTGATGTAACCTGTGGCAGAGTGAGTTTTCTCGTTTATACTGTAAACCAAGTGTCAAAAAGAAAAGAAGAAGTTTACTTTGTTTCACGACATCACCACTGGAGCACATTGATTAATTAATCATCGGCTATTGGATGTCAAACATTTGGTTATTCTGACTCATCAGAGGAAACCTGCTACATTTTTTTCTAATGCAGCAAGGCATCTTTTATATGCACTTTTCCACAGACATCTCGTTCCAGCCAGTGCTCCACAATTGGTACATCAAAGGCTATGTGCTATCCTGTCTGTGGGATGGTGCATATAAAAGATCCCTTGCTGTTAATCGGAAAGAGTAGCCCATGAAGTGGCGACAGCGGGTTTCCTCTCTCAATATCTGTGTGGTCCTTAACGATATGTCTGACGCCATATAACCGTAAATGAAATGTGTTGAGTGCGTCGTTAAATAAAACATTTCCTTCCTTCCTTCCTTTTCCACAGACAGGAAAGCACATACCACGCCTTTTTCCAGTTGTGGTGCACTGATAAGAACGAAACAAAACCAATCAGCTAAATGGATCGACCGGTGGTTCGATCATGCAACGCAAGCATCTTAAGCGAGCACTCAACCGATTGTGTTAAATCCCGCCACCCACTAAGTGTCAAAACAGCCGTAATAAGTCAGACATCAAATAGCCGTCAGTTATAATGTGCCGAGTTGTCGTTAAATAAAACATTCCGTTGGTGCACCGGTATGCAATTTGAAAAGAACAATACAATATTATTTGTAATCTGCCACAGCTCAGCAATATCGACAAATCGTACACCGTGTGCCTATGGTGGTGCCTTACAACAATTTATATGCATATGACAAAGATTCACTGATCGTTAGATTTTAGTACCCATTGTTTAATATATATATACATAAATGATATTTTGTTAAAGGTGCATTCTCAAACATGTGTCAGTCATCATTATTATATTTCGCAGTAATATAATGCTAGTCTCAGACTATCAACTGTCACGACGATGTTGGCTAACTCGACAGTTGCGTTGCAATTTCCCCGACTTACGACGGGTGCGCTCAGATTAACAATAAAAAATCGTGAGATCGTCGTGACAGCGACTAGCATAAGTAGCACACGTGGTAAACGAAATTATATGAATGCATGTTTGTGGCAATGTAGTTCACAGTATAATTTGTACATTTCAAAAGAAACATAAATAAATATTTCTGGTCATTATGCAACTTTGAACCTGCCTCTTTAATGTTCAGCAGACGAACATGCATTTCAAGTGTACGTGTCTATATTTGATTCTCGTACTAGATCGGGTATTCCCCTGTTCACGAACTTCCTTCTTCAGAGGACAACTTATGTAGATCATATCTATGTGGGCTTTTTTTTTAGCATATATTTGATGAAAATTATAACACGAGCATTGTGCTTCTATAGCCGTAGAGCTAATAGTACAGTGAAACCTCTCAAAACCGGACCCTCAGTAAACCAGAATTCCCCTCAAACCGGATGTTTTACAGAGTCCCTTTTTAAAAACCAAGACACAACTTAACCTCTCTAAACTGGATCTCTCTTAAAACCGGACATTTGCCTTGGTCCCAAGGATGTCCGGTGGTTTAGAGGGGTTTCACTGTAATAACAATTTGAATCGTGCTATATACGGTTGTGTTATTCTAGACGTTCTGTTAAAAAGAAAATAATATGACTGAATATCAAACGTTCTAGAGTATAGATGTTGTTGTTTAGGTGTCTTCTGTGGGGTTTCTTTTCTATTTGTGTATTTTTATTGAATGAATGAATGAATGAATGAATGGATGGATGGATGGATGGATGGATGAATAAATGTTTGACGACACTCCAGCATAAATGTACACATCGGCTATTGGGTGTCATAAAAGGTAAGTATTTCTATTGCTACATTTTTAAAGCAGTTATCTGTTATGTAAATAATGTTATGTACATAATGACCCGCATACACGTATAGCCCATGAACTGGTCTAGCGGGTTTAATGTTCCTGAATTTGTTCCTGTGTATAAGGAAACTAAACAACCAAACTAGTTACTACTACTGGTTTTTTCGCCGTGACCCTGAAGTCTTCCTGGTTTTACGGTCATATTCTACGGGTGTTTGTTTTTGTTGTTGTTGTTTTTTGTTTGTTTTTGGGGTGGGGGGGGGGGGGGGGGGCGGGGTAGCTTTCTCACACAAAACAGAACAAAATACCAGGATATAAGCATACATCTTTTTAGAGAGAGAGAGAGAGAGAGAGAGAGAGAGAGAGAGAGAGAGAGAGAGAGAGAGAGAGAGAGAGAGACCGACAGACAGACAGACAGACAGAGACAGACAGACAGACAGAGAAACAGAGAGCGAAACAGAGAGAGGGAGAGATACAGAGAGTGATCTAGCGAGGGAGAGAGACAGAGAGCAAGAGCGAGGAAAGGAAACAGAGAAAGACAGAGATAGAGACGGGAAAACAAAAAGAACGATTGAATAAGCAAATATAGAGAGTAAAACATTCAAAACTACAAAATAGTTATGGTACCCAATTAGTACCAAAAACAGTCCATGGCATCAAATCATACGTATATAATATAGTGTCGCAATTTAACACGGGCTTATTTGTAAAAACTACAATTTGTTCTTATATACTACGATATAGAGCGTTTACATTACATTGATCATAACTTTATGTAAATAACAATCAGATAAATATGACATTCTTGTTGTTTCAGTCGTAAAATTAATGCATTGAAACATAATCATTTTGATTGTATGGATTGCTTATTCAACCCACTACTCCAAGACTGGTAATGAAAGGTTAATATTCTATGCACTGTCTTGTACATGTCACTGCATATAGTACCGGCGATGTACTGTGTTTTGCAATTTGAACTAATAGTATAGCTATATCTAATTTTTATAGTGACCATGTGGTTTATTATGCTATGGACCTACCTTACTTTGTTTGAAACCCAACAGACGATATATATATATATATATATATATATATATATATATATACTAAATTTTTAGTATTCACTAATAACTCATTACTCGGAGTTTCAGGCTCCTCGCCTTCATCAGATGAGTGTTTATAATTGTGACAGTTAAGGTGACGTCACGCTGTGTGTACGCGGCGGTGCGCTCCTGACGTCATGGCACGTCAGTCGTGAGACTCTCGGCTTGTTGCTGTGGCGGCATTTTGATATGAGTTCTGTCCTTTTGTTGAGTAGCTTGTCTCCTTTTTCAAATAGTATTGAGAGCTTCTCCTCGATGCACAGGTTGCATTGTCCCGAGTTGCGTTTCCGTGTGTCCGATTTCCTGACGATTTCCCAATTGATGTGATAGGCGGGTTTTTTTCGTTTGAGTTCCCAGATGTATTTTGACAGTTCTGTCTCTTTTTCATAGCGTTCATATTTGAAAGATTTAGTGTGGTTGTTAAACCTCTCCTTGAATGTACCTCCAGCAAGACCTATGTATGATCTGACAGTCTTACCAGATGCCACGTTTGCCCGGTATACGAGGGAGCTAGTTTGGCAGTTGCCGTTCAGGGGGCATTCGTTCTTCTGTCTGCAGTTACAAGGCTTTTTTTGTGCGGGATCGGTTGAGCTCTGGGTGATTTTCGTGTTGTGGCTTTTGATTATTGCTCCGAAGTTTTTCATGCAGCTGTAGCTGATTTTCAGGTTGTTTCTGTTGAACAATGTGTGGTACTTGTGATTACTTGGGAAATGCTTGGATATCAATTTGATGAACACGCTACCGACGTTTGTCTTCACATTCTTGCTGAATGGGGGGTTGAACCATGTGATTTTTCTGGGTCTTTTCCTTTTCTTTGTGTCTGGTTGTTCTCTATGTTTAGGCGGGTCGTATTGGATGTTTACTGTGTAGCCACTTGCCCTCAGCGCTTTGTTGTACCCTAGTGCAGCTTCCGCGAAGTAGTCTTCATGGGAAGACAGAAGGGAAATTCGTTTGCCGATTGATTTTGGTATTTGCTTCGTGATTGCGGGTGGGTGGTTTGAGCTGACGTTGATGTAAACGGGTTCGTTGTTGGGTTTCCTGTAGGGTTTGTGGGAGTCAGTTTCAAGGTTCAGGGTGATGTCCAGATAGTTGACTATTTTCAGGTTGGTCTGGATGGTGATCTTTAGGCCAAGATCTTTGAATATTTTGATGAGCATTTTCCTCATTCTGTCTGCTTGGCTTCCTGAACTTCTGCGTAGAACTGCTAGACCGTCATCTCTGTACAGTCCGACGTTCATGTCGGAGGTATTTGTTTGAATTGTGTGTAGGATGAGGAGTCCTACTAGTTCGCACACTTCCGCTCCATCATATCCGCCCATGGTGACGTCGAATGCATTGGGAGTGTAATTTTTCACCCATGGCTGTTCTTTGTTGTCAAAAAGTAGTGATTTTCTTGCATGCATGATAGTTGTGTATTCTATATCTGGGATGACTGTATATTTCTTCGCCCATTTCAATGCCTTGTCGAGTAGTTCAGGTGTTATGGAAGGGTAGAAGTCCACAATGTCGAATACGAGGAAGGATAGTTCTTTTTTATCATGCAGAGCTGAGAACCATTCAAGTACAGCGGGAGTGTTTCTCCATTGGTTCATTTGCGTCTTGAGTCGTGTTTCACTGTTTATTCGGTCTAACATAATTTTGCTGATCCTACCGATTTCGCTTTTTGCTGGATTGATGAGTCTGCAACTTGGATTAGTGGCAAAATTGTCCTTATGATCTTTCAAGGTGATGAATGCTCGGGTCTCTGCCATCTTGTCTATTCTGTCACGTATTCCTAGGGCATTGCTGACGTACTCGAACTCTGTGTTGATATCTTCGATTGTTTGGTCGTCTGCATGTTTGTACTTCGTTGTAATGTTTTCTGTTAGCATTTTGTCATAAGTGTCCACTTCTAACTTGTAGAACCACAAAAAACATTCCTTTACCAACACGAAAGGAATACTTAAAGAGACTGCTTGAGAAAGTGGAAAGTGTAATAAAGCGTATGAGATGGAAAGCTTTCTTCTTTGAAAAGAACAACGATGATAAACGCAACCATGACGACCCAACACCGAACAAAGATAGCAAATTCGGACTTAACTCCAGGAAAACACCCCCACAAATAGAAGGTTTAGCACCCTTCGAAAAGGACATGCTACACATGGTTGAGACCATACAGTTCAAGAATGCATATGACCAGTTCCAGAACACCATGAAAGAGGACATAAGGCATATAAACAACTCCAAAAAAGTGTTTGTACCTGCAGACAAGACTAGAAACTTCTACAAGTTAGAAGTGGACACTTATGACAAAATGCTAACAGAAAACATTACAACGAAGTACAAACATGCAGACGACCAAACAATCGAAGATATCAACACAGAGTTCGAGTACGTCAGCAATGCCCTAGGAATACGTGACAGAATAGACAAGATGGCAGAGACCCGAGCATTCATCACCTTGAAAGATCATAAGGACAATTTTGCCACTAATCCAAGTTGCAGACTCATCAATCCAGCAAAAAGCGAAATCGGTAGGATCAGCAAAATTATGTTAGACCGAATAAACAGTGAAACACGACTCAAGACGCAAATGAACCAATGGAGAAACACTCCCGCTGTACTTGAATGGTTCTCAGCTCTGCATGATAAAAAAGAACTATCCTTCCTCGTATTCGACATTGTGGACTTCTACCCTTCCATAACACCTGAACTACTCGACAAGGCATTGAAATGGGCGAAGAAATATACAGTCATCCCAGATATAGAATACACAACTATCATGCATGCAAGAAAATCACTACTTTTTGACAACAAAGAACAGCCATGGGTGAAAAATTACACTCCCAATGCATTCGACGTCACCATGGGCGGATATGATGGAGCGGAAGTGTGCGAACTAGTAGGACTCCTCATCCTACACACAATTCAAACAAATACCTCCGACATGAACGTCGGACTGTACAGAGATGACGGTCTAGCAGTTCTACGCAGAAGTTCAGGAAGCCAAGCAGACAGAATGAGGAAAATGCTCATCAAAATATTCAAAGATCTTGGCCTAAAGATCACCATCCAGACCAACCTGAAAATAGTCAACTATCTGGACATCACCCTGAACCTTGAAACTGACTCCCACAAACCCTACAGGAAACCCAACAACGAACCCGTTTACATCAACGTCAGCTCAAACCACCCACCCGCAATCACGAAGCAAATACCAAAATCAATCGGCAAACGAATTTCCCTTCTGTCTTCCCATGAAGACTACTTCGCGGAAGCTGCACTAGGGTACAACAAAGCGCTGAGGGCAAGTGGCTACACAGTAAACATCCAATACGACCCGCCTAAACATAGAGAACAACCAGACACAAAGAAAAGGAAAAGACCCAGAAAAATCACATGGTTCAACCCCCCATTCAGCAAGAATGTGAAGACAAACGTCGGTAGCGTGTTCATCAAATTGATATCCAAGCATTTCCCAAGTAATCACAAGTACCACACATTGTTCAACAGAAACAACCTGAAAATCAGCTACAGCTGCATGAAAAACTTCGGAGCAATAATCAAAAGCCACAACACGAAAATCACCCAGAGCTCAACCGATCCCGCACAAAAAAAGCCTTGTAACTGAAGACAGAAGAACGAATGCCCCCTGAACGGCAACTGCCAAACTAGCTCCCTCGTATACCGGGCAAACGTGGCATCTGGTAAGACTGTCAGATCATACATAGGTCTTGCTGGAGGTACATTCAAGGAGAGGTTTAACAACCACACTAAATCTTTCAAATATGAACGCTATGAAAAAGAGACAGAACTGTCAAAATACATCTGGGAACTCAAACGAAAAAAAACCGCCTATCACATCAATTGGGAAATCGTCAGGAAATCGGACACACGGAAACGCAGCTCGGGACAATGCAACCTGTGCATCGAGGAGAAGCTCTCAATACTATTTGAAAAAGGAGACAAGCTACTCAACAAAAGGACAGAACTCATATCAAAATGCCGCCACAGCAACAAGCCGAGAGTCTCACGACTGACGTGCCATGACGTCTGGAGCGCACCGCCGCGTACACACAGCGTGACGTCACCTTAACTGTCACAATTATAAACACTCATCTGATGAAGGCGAGGAGCCTGAAACTCCGAGTAATGAGTTATTAGTGAATACTAAAAAGTTAGTGTACCTGCTCCACTAACATTGTGTTGAGCACTTTATGTCCAATAGTGATAACAGATATATTATATATATATATATATATATATATATATATATATATATATATATATATATATATATATTGTTTTTATTATGTGGTGTCGGTAAGCATTCACCCACTTACTCATTCATTCACAACTCACCCATTCATTCATTCATTCATTCATTCATTCATCCACCCATCCATTCAGTTTACAGCCAATCGTCGTTATCTCGACCTCCGGTAACTCGTCATCCCAGAAAAAGTGTGAGGTCGAAAAATTATCCCATGGCAGTACGTCCACCAAAGACTATTATATTTATGTGGTCCCACCGTTATCTCGAGTTGTTTGGTTCTGTCCTTTAAACATCGAGATAACGATGTTTGACATGACTGTGCGGCCCATTGTTGTTTTGTGTGTATTGTTTTTCCCCACACTAGAAAAAGCATGTGAATGCATTGTTATATGAAATTAAAACGTTACACGTTTTGGGTTGGGGTTTTTTGCTGAATTCCATTTCGACAAAAAGAACCAATCTGTTGTATATACACATACATGCACATGTGTGTTACAATATAGCCTAAATATCGTATACATACTTGTTTTATCAACGAAAAACAGTCCTTGACTGAGTTTCCTTTTATAATCATAAAAGTTTTCCTTTAAAATTATTATAGGAATATTATAGAGATACCAAAGATTCATGCCTTAAAAGTAATTAACAAGTGGAAATGCAATCACGTTAATCTCATTACTCACCCTGTGGGTTGGCTTTGTCTATCTTCATTCCAGGCATGATGGCAGATTTCTGCGTAAACACGCGATGTTCTGGTTACCCTCCGTGCCTTTCCTCTCCTTCCGAGACACTGTATCGAATATAACCAGGCGCAAGCTAAAGCCAGATATACATTCACTGACTTACGGCATATTTACTTCCGCGTTGCCACGTGACTCGGCCGCCGAGTTATTCATAGCCCCGTGGACGCTAAAAGAAAGCAGTTCTAACTAATGCGTGTACGGTACATCGACCACATGTTAAAATTATGTCAGTCTGTACGATATCCTGTTTACTTGTGTGAATTAGGACAATAAATGTGTATGCTTATATATACATTGTATCTCTCTCTCTCTCTCTCTCTCTCTCTCTCTCTCTCTCTCTCTCTCTCTCTCTCTCTCTCTCTCTCTCTCTCTCTCTCTCTCTCTCTCTCTCTCATTTATTCATATTAGCATTACTACCAACTAGTGGTATAGGGTTGCAAACGAATCACTGCGCATTTTTACATGGATACAACTAATTTTGATGGTAGAATGATAGAAATGCATAGTAAAAAGGTCTCAGATTAGCACATCTCTCTTTTCATCGCTCGCTCGCTCACTCCCTCCTTTCCTCTCTCTCTCTCTCTCTCTCTCTCTCTCTCTCTCTCTCTCTCTCTCTCTCTCTCTCTCTCTCTCTCTCTCTCTCTCTGCCTCTCTCTTTCCACCCCTGATCTTTCTCAGTCTGTTTCTCTTCCCCCTTTTGAATCCCTCTATCTGCATGTCTGTCTGTATGCATGTATACATGCATGTATGAATATCTATATATTGTATGTATATCGTGTTTAACTAGTTATTAACGCACCGGCACAGGGGATAAACTCCTTTTTGGTCTCACAAATTGCCTCTTATGCCATTGCTGGGACTCTAACGGGACACAGAATCCTACTTTGGAAGCATGTTTGTTTTTCAAACTAATTTGCTTTATTCCTAAATGGTGAAGGGTCGAACATAATTTCCTAAACGAGGAAGGGTCAAAGTGTATATTCAAGTATTTGAAGATATTGTCGACTTGATATATTCTATTCTTTTATGTACCACAGCCTCCAACTTTAGAACCGTTGTTTTAACCCAATTTGCT